>NC_139896.1:6688933-6953933 GCF_905171665.1 Trachurus trachurus
GCACACGTACATGCATGTGTGTGTGTGTGTTTTGCACGCTGTGGAGAAGCGGCCTTGCTGTGTAATGACTCCTGCAGAGGAACGGCTCAGAGAGCTCTGGGGCTTCCATGGCGGTGACGGGGAGGGGGGCCGGGCCGGGCCGATGAAATATGGCCACAATTTCCAACCAAGCGGCGGCGGTGGCGGCGACAGTCGGTCACAACAACGACCACTGCAGATGCCCCAGCTGCAGCATGCACGGGGGGGAGGAGGAGGAGGAGGAGGAGGGACCAGAGCCCCACCCCACCTGCATCATGGTCAGAGTGAAGCAGCATCATCAGGAGGAGTAGGGGTGTGCCAAAAAATCGATTCACATAAGAATCACAATTCTCATTTAATACGATTCAGAATCGATATAAAATATCCCAAAATCGATTTAAAAAAATAAAACAATGAAACAAATTTTAAGGAAAATCCATTTCCTTAGAATTTAAAAGGCAGCATGTTTAATTGCACTACTCTTTAAAAATAAAGAGGTACTTTTAATTTTGTTACTTAAGCAATATGTGATATTGATTTTATGCAACAGTTTCAACAATTCCATCTAAGCATGGATAAATGTTTAAAACTCAATAAATGTGAAAAAGACACATTAGTCATTCTGTCTTGCAAAGCAGACTGGAGTAGATCATGAGGATCCTTTGCACACCGATAGACTGAAGCAGAAATCATCGTTTTTAATTGAAAATCGATTTTGAATCGAATCGTAGCCCCCCAAAATAAGAATCTAATCTAATCGTGAGATAGTAAAAGATTCCCACCTCTAATCAGGAGGGCACATGGAGCGCCTGAGTCCTGACTATGACTTTACACACTCACACACCCAGTGCTGCAGAGACATGGTGGTGTGGAGGGACGGTGATAAACTGGGCCAGGCTGCGTGGAGAGGCTCCCAGAGAGGAGGACAACTCAACACCTCAGCACAACAACAACCTACTGTACCGCAGCAACATTCTGTGGAACAGCACGGGAGCAGCCCGGGGGACTCGGCTGGGAGAGCGAGAGCGACCGACTCTGACTTGGCTCGTTCTCGCTCTGCGGCGTTGCTTCCTCGTCTTTAGTTTTGGTTTTTACATTCAGTTCCTCTCAGAACAAAAACAAGAAAACAACACTGCTCTCCTGAGGCAGACCAACAAAAGTGTGAGGGAAAGAAAGTTTTACTTACTATTACTACGTTTTCTTTCATGTAGAATAATGAAGATGCAAAACATGGAGAGAAATCCTAAGAAAAAACCTAAAGTACCTCAGAATTTGGACTATTTAAAGGGATAGTTCAACATTTTTTGCCATAATCCCTATAGTCTTAGCAGTAGGTTCGTTACCTTTAATTGTCGGTGCAAGCTATTTTTAGAACGGCGGAGCAGAGTCGAGAGCTGCTCAGAGCTACGCTACGGAGGCTAATGGGATTCCTTGGTTTCCCTCATCAAACTCATAAAATACACAATCCAACAACTCCAAAACGCTCTGGTGGACAAGTTGTGACCTGCACATTCACCACGCTATGAGATAATAACACAACGTTACCAGACAGAGTTGTTTTAGAGGCAAATACAGAGACTGCTTGCTGAAAAACTGCGCCCGACGGGAACGCGTATCAGCGGTTTTGCATGAATTTACCTCAAAAACAACTCTGTTATTCTGTTATTATCTCGTAGCGTGGTGAATGTGCAGGTCTCCATAGCGTAGCTCTGAGCAGCTCACGGCTCTGTTTCGCCGTTCTAAGAATAGCTTGCACCGACAATTAAAGGTAACAAACCTACTGTATACTGCTAAAACTATAGGGATTATGGCAATGGGCCAATTTGCCAAAATGTTGAACTATCCCTTTAATGTATATTTATCATGTATAAACAATACGAAAATACACATCTCATCATATAGATGATTTGATTGTTGTCGTGGGGACAGGATGAGACGCTCGCACCACTGAGGGTTTATATATCATCCAATGAATACACTTGTTCTCCTGCTTAAGTCCGGGGGTAATTTAATACTGTGGTTCTTCATTTTAATAGAGAAAGGGGTCTAAGCTGTGAGGATCACATTCAGCTCCTCAGAGTGATCACAGTAATCCTCAGACTACAGTAATTAGCAGAGGAAGAGCCGGGGTCTTCAGGTGCAGCTGTGCACGGCAGCCGCTGACATAACAGCGGTCGATACGTGACACAACGACGTCACCGGTCAGCAGGTTTCATTACAACAGAGTCCATGCGTGATAGGAATTGAACTGTCGAGTTTACCACAGACTTAAGGTTAAAGCCCGTGTTCTATTCAGGCCTTTTTTCATTAAAGCTTAGTCCTTCAATTAATATTTTTTTGAGCTTCCAGGCATCATGGGAAAAGTAGGAAAATGAGCTTAGAGAGAAGAATGCATGAGACGGCTCCTTTGATCTCAGTACCACTCTTACCACGCGAAAAAAAGAGAGACCAGTGACACTAATAAACATCTGCAAACCAGCTGGACAGAGTCCCTGCAGCACGCTTCTTTAAAAGGTAAAATTAAACATCCACATGTGATAATGAAATTATTTTGGAGTTTTTGCAGAGATGCACAGTAACACAGGCTGAGTGGCTGAGCGAGGCTTTAGAAGAAGAACAAGAAGCACTGCTGTGTTTTCTAATTCCTCTGGATGAGCTGCACCACAGAGACGCGGTGTTAAACTTCATTAGGTTGAATTAGAGATTAGCTCTCCGCCGAGCAGCCAAGCATCACTGAGAGAGAAACACAACAACAACAACAGCAATAGCAACAGCAACTGAAACAGAAACGGCAGCAGACTCCGAGGCATAAAGGCCGACTGGGCAGTAAAACCAGGACTCTTTACAGCCCGGAGCCGTTAAACGTCAGTCAAAGTACAAAACCCAGACAAGGAGGCTGGATTACTGAGAGGTAGAGCTGCTTTAATGTGATTGATTATGTAAGGAGACTATTAATATTATGGATTGATGCATAGAGAGCAGCTGCAGGTGTGTGTGGTTTGGTGTGGTGTGGTGTGGTGTGGTCAGGAGGAGGATATAGTATATCATAATAAACTCCAGCAGGGTAACTCAGGGTCAGCTTGAGCTCAGTGCACAAATAAAACCACGCAGGTCTCAGTGTTACACGCTGCGTGATCCCTCACTGTGAGAGTAAACACTCACACACCAAAGCCTCGAGATAAAGAAAATAAAATAAAAGGCGCTCGCTCGAGTCAGAAGGAGGTGAGATGATCAAAAATAAGTTACATCTTCTCCCCTCCAAATCCTGGGAGATAAAGTCTGGCTGAGAGGCAGCTCAGAGCTCAGAGCTCACCTGAGGTCACCCTGAGGACACCGCCGTGATGATACACAATAAACACAGCCTTTGTGCTCCTTAAACGCACACAAACACACACACACAGATACTCACTGTTGTTTTGCTTTCTCACACACACACACACACACATATACACATAATAATGCCTACTTAGCATTACCGCCCACATGATTGTCCCTCGCTCCGGCTCAAATATCACCATAACAAGCATCTGATGGTCACCGCAGCAGGCCACCAGACTTTACCAACAGGTCGCAGTGACTGAACCGACCAACAAGATCAGCACAACGGGGTCAAATTTTGTTGCAATGTCATGCAGCCACACACACACACACACACACACACTCTGCAGGCCAATTATAAAACCTTGTGGTGCCGTTCAGCTCCTACATGCAGAGACAGGACGAAGCTGTTGCTGCTGTGGTTGATTTCTGCAGGTAGGTTTCCTGAGTCAGAGGAGTTGAACCTGTTGAGCAGAGCTGCTGTTTTGTTTTGTTTTGTTTTGTTTTGTTTATAATTCCAGTTAACCTTCAGACTCGTGCATCATGTTATTATTAAGGCTGGACTTCCTGGTTCACTGGTTTCATTTTTCCTATGAATACCTGCAACAACGACAACAACATGCTCACACACCCAGTTCCTTGTGCTCTTAATTTGGAAAGCCTGAGTGTGTGTGTGTGCGTATGTGTGTGTGTGTGTGTGTGTGTGTGTGTGTGTGTGTGTGTGTGT
This sequence comes from Trachurus trachurus, assembly GCF_905171665.1. NCBI lineage: Eukaryota > Metazoa > Chordata > Actinopteri > Carangiformes > Carangidae > Trachurus > Trachurus trachurus. The sequence goes on from NC_139896.1 coordinate 6,692,997, forward strand.
GTGTGTGTGTGTGTGTAACTGCTCTCGAGCCGACCCTGAGCTTTGACCTCCACCGTGGATGGAGGAGGGTCAGTGATGAGACAAATTTCTGGACGAATTGGACCATTAGATTAAAGCGCTGCTGCGTGTCCTCTGCCTGACGTCCCCGTGGTTACAAACTCTGCTGCTGTTAACTCGTCCAGTTGAAGCATTCCTCTCTCTCTCTCTCTGTCTCTCTGACCTCTGACACAGTAGGATCGATAGAAAACAAAAAGGAGAGGCCCGACAGACCGCCCGCCAGAGATGGACAGAGTACTCAACCCCAGTAAAAGTAAGAGTAAGAGTAAATTTCTTATTTTTCACATCCATGAATTACTATAATTTTTTCTAGATGAATTTAAGGACCTTTTAACTCTTGTTTCTGAGAATTAACTCTTTGAAACCAGCTGCACTGATGTGCGTCTTTTAGGGGTTAGGGTTTCCTTCTTTGACAAACACAGCTTGTGTCCAATAGTATTTTAAAAAGAAAAAAAGAGCAGACCTTAAAGTATCGAGTACTTTTCAGCCTTCCTAGAAATTAACTCGAGTAAAAGTAAAAATATTTGTCTTGGAAATGTATTCAAGTAAGAGTAATAAGTACCAAAGAAATCTAATACTCAAGTAAAGTACAAATCCTCTGGATATGTAGCTACTTAAGTACAGTACTCGAGCAAATTTACTCTGTTACTGTCCACCACTGCCGACCGCCCTGATACCAAGAAGAGACCAGACCAGAGGAGTCTGGGACACATGATGACTCGACACTGTTGTACGTGTCCTAATTTGTGTGATGTGTGTGTGTGTGTGTCACAGAGAGAGGACGTGTCAGAATCAGTACAACACAACACAATGGAGTGGTGCAGTGTGGGCGGCCACACCCTTTCCCTCCTAGTTCCCCTGCACAGCCTCGACTCCGGCCCCCTCCAAGAAAAAAAAAAAAAAAAAAAACAGCCTCGGTGAGATCTTAAAAGAACAGGACAGTGAGCGGAGAGAGGGAGAGAGGGAGGGAGGGATTGCACACAGGAATGAAATCCCTGATATATATATTTCAAAAAAGTCAGAGAAAAGAGGAGGAGGAGGAAACAGAAAATAGTCACTAATGCAAGTGAGAGGTTTGACTGATTTTCAGCTCTTGAAGCAGAAACATGACAGAGAATAGAGAAAGACAAAGTGGGCAGAGCTGAGCAGAGTGGGAGAGAGGGAGGGGAGGGGAGTTGGGGGGGTAAGAGAAACAAAATGGGGGCATAAAAACAGTCTAACAGGAGACAGATAAATACTGAGGAATCTGGGAGGTAAAACAAAAAGAAAAAAAAGAAAAAGAGAAAAGCGGCGACGCTGTGAGCAGCTTTGTGCTCTGCAATGTGTTGCTGAATTATTGATGCTGCCTCAGAGTTGAAGGGCGCGAACAGGGAGCACTTTCACACCGCGTAATCTCCGCATCATAAACACACACACACACACACATGTACACACACATGCAGAACTGTCAGGTTGTAGTAAATATATGACGACAACGACGACACTCGTCCCTCTTGACGGGAGGTTTGAGAGTTGGGAGATGGTCCCGGTGGGAGGGAGCTGGTGGTGGTGGTGGTAGGAGCTGTGGCTGGGCTGGCAGGTCAAAGGTCACAACAGACATGTGGCTCACACCTGTTCTCAGTAGACTCACACAGACGGATCAACCACGACCCGGACGCAAAGGTTAAAAACAGAGAGAGAGAGAGAGAGAAGAGGGGGGAAGATGGTCATGACATTAGTGCAGTTTACTGTTCAACCTAGCCTCGCGTCACCAGGCTCTTCATACAGAGAGGAGTTATTTCGAGGGAAATGCAGAGACTGCTTGCTGAAAAACTGCCCCAACGGAAACGCGCATCAGCGGTTTTGCATGAATTTACCTCTAAAACAACTCTGTCTGGTAACGTTCTGTTATTATCTCATAGCGTGGTGAATGTGCAGGTCACAACTTGTCCACCAGAGCGTTTTGGAGTTGTTGGATTGTGTATTTGATGAGTTTGATGAGGGAAACCAAGAAATCCCATTAGCCTCCGTAGCGTAGCTCTGAGCAGCTCACGGCTCTGCTCCGCCGTCCTAAAAACAGCTTGCACCGACAATTAAAAGTAACAAACCTACTGCTATGACTATAGGGATTATGGCAATGGGCCAATTTGCCAAAATGTTGAACTATCCTTTTAATGGCTTGGAAATGTTCTTGTAAATTATATTCTTTAATTAAAAAGTTTCACCGCATTTTATTACTTTGGTGCTTTTATTTTGAAGGAAAGGCCTGTTTCTCTCGCCCTGGTTCTGGTTACCTATACCACTTTCGTCTACCTACAACATTTATAAATCCACGCCCACTTAGGAGACAGGAAGTGATACCATTTCATATCATTGGAGCAGCTTCTCATGGGCCATCTATCTATAGAGTATCTTTGGTTCAACTATTCCTCTTCTTCTTTATTCCTCCTCTCTCTCTCTCTTTCTCTCTCTGGCCTGTTTGGTTTCTTATCTGCAGAGGAAGCCTGTTTGATCCATCAGAGTCCTGCTGTTCCGATTCTTCTCCTGCTCCCAGACGTCAGCTGTACACTCCTCTCCTTCTCTCTCTGCCTCCTTTTCTTTCCATGCTCCCACTTCTTTACTAAAACAAGGAAAATCACAGACTCTCCCCCCTTCCCCTCCTCCTCCTCTTCCTCACTAGAAATCAGACACATTCTCCCTGTTGTACCAAAAAACACAACAAAATAATTCATGAATTCAAAATGGCCCTCCAGTCGACTCCGCGGCGGCGAGGCAGCTGTGTTGCGTTGTTGTGTTGCATATGGAGCATGTAGAATGTGAGCTATGACAGCGATGTATTTCACCGGGCAGGACAGTAGCCGTCATTGTCTGTCAAACCCGCAGAGTAAAAAAAAAAAAAAAAAAAAAAAGGAGAGCGAGAGGAGGACACAATGGAGAGGGATACAGCCAGGGACCTGACTCACACATACTGAAAGTGTTCCTGGCCATTATCACTGACAAAGAGGCTGGAAAACAATGGGCATTAAGCGCCCAATGTGTCGTGTGGAGATACAATAGTTGCTTTAATACAGGAGAGGGGCAAGGGGGTGGAGGGGGGTAGAGAGGGGGGTCATATATACAAAAATATTCGCTGCAAGTTTGTTTTTTCTTTTGTTCGACAGGATTCAGTGTTTTACAGTTTATTTAACAACCCACCAACTCAAATGGCGCTTTTCCACTATAGCGCTACCCAACTCCGCTCATGTTGTTCTGATTTTCCGCTTGGGATCGAACCTGTTACCTGATACTTTTTTTTGTTTGGTAACACCACAACTGAGGTTTCAAGCAAAATGAGCTGATACTAAAATGTGACATCAACCGACTGCCGGCCACTGATTGGCCAGAGAGTGTCGTCATTGGAAGAGTCACAACGTCCGACACGAATCAAACCCACCATTTAAAAAAAAAGACCCTGGCAACAGTGACCACTGATCTGAACTGAGACTGTTGTTATTCTTTCACGTGAGTTAAAGGGGAACCATTGACCATATTCACAGCGTCGCCATCTTTCCTTACGTCATCACTCGGGGTGGGTAAACAAAACGTAAGTGCTGCGTCCTTGGCTGCAAGCCGTGTAAATGTAAATTTTGTTTAATTAAGATGACTACAAGGAATTACAGAAAGCGGAAGTGTTATCACACTACATTTCCCATGAGTGAAATTCTTGGATCGGTGCAAGACGGACGAAAGCGAAAACTTGTTTCATTGATCAAGAATGAAAGTCGGAGGTTGGAAGACGATCAGATACCGTCGTAGTTCCGACCATAAACGATGCCAACTAGCGATCCGGCGGTGTTATTCCCATGACCCGCCGGGCTGCGTCCAGGAAACCAGGAAATGCTGGGCGAGTCGACCACTAAATAATAATATCAAAATAACTATAAAGACTAGGGTTGCACGGTATACCGGTACTAGATTGGTACCGGGGTACTAACGCATTTAAAACGGTACCATACTGCGCTTAGATGGGACCGGTACTTTCATTCTGCGCCGCCAGCAGCGGTGACGTCGCCGCGTGAAGTCGCCGCATTGTCATTTGAGCCGCGAGGAGCGAGTCACAAACGAAGCAAGGTGCTTTTTATCATTACCGTTACAGCGCCACCTGTCCATGTGCCTGTGTTTGTGTGTGTGTCTGTGTGTGTGCGCCACAGCCTCGTTAATAAGTTGTGTTTTTACCGCGGATCACCACTGGCTGCATGCTTTCTCTGTCTCTCTCTCTCTGTCTCTATGTCTCTCTCTCTCTCTGAGTGAGTGAGCACGGCGAAGCAGCGCTACGCAGAGATGAATTAACGGAACGATATTGCGTTGATGGGGGTGGGGGGAACAGAATCAATTTGGTCTACATATGGGAAACAATAGGTGTATGTTTGAGTAACATGAACATTTGTGTTTCATTCTATAAACTACTGATAACAATTTCTCCCAAAAATTACAACTGGTCAAAATAACAAAAAAGATGCAGTGTTTTCAGACCTCAAATAATGCAAAGAAAACAAGTTGATGTTCATTTTTAAACAGACATTTTTTAATTTAGGAAGAGTTCAGATTAATATAGATGGAATGTTAATCCTGCAGCAGCAGTAACTGTTTACTGATTTCCTGTTTTATGGTCCAAATTTTTCTATTAAAATAAAGCCAATAATGACATTTTTTGTGTTCTCTTTTTATGTGGAAAAGTACCGAAAAGTATCGAAAAGTATCGAAAAACATGTTGGTACCGATACCGGTACCAAAATGTTGGTATCGTGACAACACTAATAAAGACAAAACGATATACTTATCCCATTAACAAGTGGGTAACGTAGATTCATCCACATCAATATGAGACTCTTTTATAACCAAAAGCAAACTTCTCAGTGTCTCTTTAAGGTAAAATCTTGCATAGTTCCTCTTTAAACACCGTGGTTCATAGTCAAGGTGCAGATGACTGTGTTTGGAGCTGACGAGAGGATCCAAAGAAGAGAGCTAGACGGAGCGACCGTGGCAGCTGTACTAAGACAGCACCGCCCATGTTGACGAGGAACTATGAAGCATGAAGTTGTAGTCGAGTCGAGTCGAATCGAGCTGTAAATGTGTCATGGAAAAGGGCCAAAAGATGCTCAGGCATCCAGCTAGGAATGAAAACTCAGACCTACAGAAGATGAGATAGAAAGATAAAGCACGACTTCAATCCTATTCACGTCAAGCATTTTTCAGCACATAAACATCCATGGTAATCGAATTCTGTCATTTCCTACTGTCTGGTTAGTGTGTGGAGTCTGTCTTTCACCCCAACAAGATTCAACTATGTTTCTACAATTGACAGAAAACCCATGCAGAAGATGACGCTGTGACCTCAGTGTGACCCCGGTTGTTGTCTTTAATTTACTTTATTAAAATTAAGTTAGGACCCTCCTCAGCCCACAGCTGGGTTTGGCTGCCAACAGCAAACCAGTAGCCACAGGTGACCTCGGATCATCCCACTAAAAAAGGATTAGAAATTGTGCAAAACAGTTTTACAATATAGGACATTTTCACCACTAATGAATAACTGATGCTGCAATGCACACTGCGCGTACAACACAACTGGATTCCTGAGGGCTTATAACATTTCATTTGCTCTCAGAAGAGGCAGTGGGAATCCACCACCACCACCACCACCACCGCCACTCCAGACTGGGAAACTCTCTCCTCCACATTCCTCTGAGGGAATACCACCACCACCACCAGCAGCACATGACACAAGAGCTCCACTCACACTCAGCCACTTAGCCCCTGCTGCCTCCCACTGCAACCTTTGCACAGAGAATTTCTTGTGTGTATGTGCACATGTGTCATGGACGGCACAACCTTTACCATGCAACGCTGCCCTCGGACAGAAGGATTTCACACAGAGAGAGGGGGGGGGGGGGGGGGGGGGGGGGGGGGCAGAAAAGAGTGATGGGGCACCAGAACATGCTTGTGTCAGGATGCTATGCCACCAATGTGATGAGGTGATTGATGGTTTGGGTGCTTTTGTGTTAAAGGGCGCACCCCCACCCTCCTTCCCCTCCTTTAGTGCTCGTCTTTACTTCCTTCTAGGGTTGCAAAATTCCGGGATAGGGATGTCACAATTACTTGTTTTCACAATTAATCGTGGTATTAATTAAACGCCACAATTAATTGATCGTAAAGATTCCTAAATACCGTCACTTTCCGAAAAAGATTATGTTGGAACCGTATCGGCAGATGTGCGCCAAAGTAAAGGTACATGCACAGATACTGGTCCATTTATCTAAAGTAACGCTGAATTGGTAGGAATTTAAATGTTTGCGTGTCATTTGTATTGTAAAAAAAAAAGATTGAAATAAACTTAAACATTTGGTATAGATGACAATTAATGACTTAAATATTTCAAACTCTTCCCCCGGAGGATTAATAACTGGTCCTATATTCAGAGATTAGATATAATTATATTTTGACTGTATTTGATTTTACACATTCATGGTGTTTTGAAATGTATTGATGCATAATAATCGGGATAATTTCTCTGACAATAATCGTACCAAGAAAATCTGTAATCGTGACATCCCTATTGCGGGAATTTTCAAAGTTGGAAACTTTCCATGGGAATTAACGGGAATAAATGGGAATAAATCCTAAATTTACTAAATTGATTGGTGAGGGTGAGTAATATTTTACTCAACATTCATGTTATTACAACTTGATAAAGTTCTACTCACAAATAAATATGTTGAAATGTCATGTTTTTTTAATTGTATTATTTTGCATGGATGTCTGCTTATTATGACAAAACAAAATATTTACATTTATGTTTGGATATGATACAGTTTGTTGAAATTACCCCCAATTTCCAGTTAATTCCCATAAATTCCCATACATTTCCATAATTCCGATAAATTCTCATAATTCCCATGGAAATTATTCCAAAATTCCCCATCTTAACTTCCTAAGAAAAGTTTCTGGAAATTTTCCGGAAATTTACTGGAAATGTTCCGCCCTTTTGCAACCCTACTTCCTTCCAAGAAAAACGGATTCTGTTTTATTTGACTTTCAGCTGAGCAGAGCAGAGCAGAGCACAGGTCTGGACACAGGTCTGACGGCCTGACAAACTATATAATCTATATGTAGAGCAGCACATGGGCCACTGCACAACAGGAATGAGCATGTGTGTGTATGTGTGTGTGCATGTATAAGGGGAGGGATATTCCCATTTCCACTCTGTTTGAAGCACATGGACTGAGTCGGAATGTAAAGGAGGGAGGGATGGAGGGAGGGAGGCCGCAGGGGGGGAGAAGAGGAGAAAGCAGTAACCTGAGAGGAGAGGGGGTATCCCACGGTGCAGGCAAGCACATGGTCTCAACACTCCACAGTGAGTGAGTGAGTGAGTGAGTGAGTGAGTGGGTTCAGTGCAGAAACCACTTCCCTTTTATTCACAACCCAGAATGAAGCAATGATGCAACAGTTAAAACAACATTTACCCACAACAACTTGTTATTGTGTCACCAGCTGCAGCAGCAAAGAGTTCATATACACTGACTGTGCATGCAATATATGAAAAAATAATAATATTAGCGCGGCTTGTGCCTCAGTTATTCCAGGAATGTCTCGGTGAATATTAATTACTGCAATTTGTTGTCAGTAATGACGGAAAAAGCTGGATTTCCGACCGTTCTTTTTACGCGCTCGAGCTCTGAGCCTCTGCTTCGCCGTTTTGCTCAATTAAAATACTTTGACGATGACCATTTTGGCATTCAATACAACAGTTTATCCTGCATACACACACATACACAAAACATCCACTCGCTCCCGGTTTGTGGTGGGATTCTTTCTAACACTCTTTGGCTCAGTTGCATTATGGCCATTAGCGAGGCTGCCTCTCGAAATTTTTAGAGATTACAATCTGCAGATGGTTCAACGTCTGTGACTGCATGTTGATAAAAAACTACTTTTACTAAAGCGTCCACAGCACAACGAACTAAAGACACTGCAATCACATTTTTTTGCTGCAAATGCTGAGTGAGATCAGCTAATCCACAACCAACACTGGCCATCTTTTGCATGCCATACGTATACCTGACTCACACTTTGTAAAAGTTCCCCTTTTCTTTCTGCACAGCCAGACCACAGAAGATCATTCTGCATCTAAACTTACACACCACGCTTGTATTCTCAGAGCTACAAACCTCTTCCTATAAATACACCTATAACCTCTATTCTGTATTTCAAGGACCATGCGCATAAACACCTAAAAATAAAAGAAAAAGTGCAGTAAGGTCCCATCTGCATGAGAACTACTGCAAAGACAATAGGAAGTCAGTACAGCCTGTTCATGTCAGTGTTGACTCAGTGGAGTTCAATCAACACGTCTCACACAGTGTCAACAAAAACGGATCTACCGAAGTGTCACACAGGTGATTTGTAGCAGGGCTTCTGTACTGAATGACATTAGCTTATGTGTGTGTTTGTTGTTCACTAAAATGTTAACTCATTATCTTCTGCGACACAATGCAGATCATCATGTCGCACTTGCCGATCAATTGAGCTGCATTGAGATGTATAGAAGTGGCACAACAAAGACCCAAACTCTGGGTCCTTTGTGTTTGTCCCTGACAGGTTTGGAGACTTTGACAGTACTTTACTTGACACAGCCTGAGGACACGCTTAAACATGCATGAGTGAAGAGCACATATCAGCATGTTTCTCTCTCTCACACACACACACCATTGCCTCCTGGCCACGCTTGGCGAGCAGCAAGAGAAAGAGTCTGCTAACAGGCGCCTGCAAAACTGCTGAGATATCTATCAGGCCTCAGGTATGTGCTGCTCGCTCCAAACAGGTCCAGCACAGCACAGAGTCAGTCTGCTGCAGGTAAAACACATTATTTCTAGGGTGCAGCGCTCCAATCTAACTTTTTTTTTTTTTACTACTAACTTAAAATCTTAGGTGCACAAGCAGAAAGTTTAGGGGTGCACACTGTAAATCAACTTGCAAAGCAAATATTTCCTTTTCATTCATGATGCTGTGATGACAGATTCCAGATTCTTTGAGTCGCCCCTTTCACATTTCACTATAGTGTTAAAAATAAAACAGCAGAAAACAACAAATTCTCCACTTTGTAGAGAGTTTACATGGAAAAATGTAATCCGCTATTTCTGCCCTTTACAATGTGATCAAAAGAGATCATATTCCAATCAGACAGAGGTGAATCATTACCATATATTCTGGTGTTGCCCTGCCGTGACCCCATTTTGGTTGAGCATACATCAAATTCTAGAGACTGTGTTTTCAACAAAAATAACTTAATGTTTCAATTTGTTATATCTGGTAGATCTAGAGGAACTGGATAATAAAAAAGATAAATATTTGCTAAGAATATTACCGGTGGCTTCTAAGAAATCTATAACGAAGAAATGGTTGAAGAGGGAGGCACGGTCACCAAGTGTAGATTAATGGATTGATATTGTGTACAGCATCTTTGTAATAGAAATCATTACTTTTAATCTAAGAACACAAAAGGGTTTTTTAATTGAAAATTGGTCCAAATGGATGACATATGTCTCTACTGTCAGACCAGACTTCAAGTAATCTCTTTACCCTTTTGTACTCTTATTGCTTACTTTCACAACTGGAGGTGTTTACCGGTCTCTTTATGTACGTTTTTACTGATACCCCCTGATATTTTTGCACTTGTCTATAGGTCTTCATGTTCATTGTTTGATTGTTTGTTTATAGACAAAATCAATAAAAAGGTAGATGAAAAATGTACTTGCACTGTCTCAAACTTTAGGGGCGAAATGCCTCCATTTAGGGGGGAAATCTGGAGCCTTGGGGAGGGGGGGGGGGGTTCATCCTCACCAGGCGTGGCACACACATGTTCTCCAGGAAGGTAGGCAGATGATCAGACATGCTCATGCAGCCGCTCCTTTTCAACATGTACAGATGTGAGAGCGGAGACGAGTGTATGCATGATACCGTCCTCTGACCGTGCACTGAACTACAAAGAGTACTACAAGAGTTACTTACATAAGTACCCAAGAAATAAATGTTTTACTTTCAGTTGTCTGTACATGCCCCCGCAAACTCACACTGTGCCCTGCCTCTTGTCTTTTAAATCAACTTCTTTGATATTATTTATAGGCCTATATGTCAATACCCAGAAAACACATGGGCTAACGTGCAGCCCAGGTTTAGTGGACGGTTTTAAAGCCAAACAGGTGTCAGACATGTCAGCACGTCTGGTGGTGGTATGTATGTGTGACATTGACACTTCCTCCTTTTTGAGCTGCGTATGTCCACATGCCTTGTTTCCTTGTTTGTACACAGCGGGGGCCGCCCGCCACACATGGATGAGTGAAGAGGAAGATGACAGGGGAGGAAGGAGGCGGTTTGATCTCCACATCCACTTCCTGTTGCTGCACAACCGGCTAATAAAAGTGACCTGAGTGTAACCTCCAGCTGAGGTCCACATGTTCACACACACAGACCCAAACAACACCCACACAAGCACGCACGCAGCTGGGATCAGCTCACCTGGCTGTATACAGGAGTGTGTTTGCTGTTTTTTTTTATCATGAGTTTGTGTGTGTGTGTGATGACTGTGGGAAAGAAAACGACAGTATTCCCACAGTCGGAGCAGCAGCAGGTTTTAAAGCGAAGCCTCTCTGAGCCCGAGTGTGTGTGAGTGTGTGTGTGAGCGCAGCAACAAACACCGGGAGTTAGAAACGGGAGAAATCTCCACCAGAGCGGCTTTGATGCTGGGAACAACTAAAATAGAAAAACTGGTGCATCCACATGGCAACCGAGGAGGAGAGGGGGGAGAAGAACACCGTGTCCTCACACACACACACATAAAGTAAAAAGAAGAGAAAGCAGCGAGAGAAGCTGTGTGTGTGTGTGAGTGTGTAAAGTGATGCAGATTCAGCTGAGAAGAGGTGATGAATGGCTTCATTAAAACAGCATTAGCAGAGGTGTGAACCCGAATAGTGAGTGCCAGCACGCACTGATTGCTCAGTCCCCACACACACACACACACACACACACACACACACACACTTGTCACAACACTGAAATACTCTCCTTGATACCAGCAGCACATTTTCTTTTTGCACCGGGTTGCAACTCATTTACAGTATCTGAGGCTAATGCAAGTTTAAAACACGACCGCAGGCGTTTATAAATAATACCAGTGACGAGCCAAAAATTATTTTCAAGAAACAACAAGCAGCAAATCTGAATTTCTTCTAATTAACCGTCTTGCTCACACTTGGAGGATACCACCACCTCCTCAGCCTGGGGGGTGCAGGCAGGGAGATGAGGAAACTGCAGTGACACCGAGGAGAAAAGAAAGCAGTGAAAAGAAAAGAAGGAATGAAGGAGAAGGAGGCGGAGGAGGAGGAGAGAAAATAAGGAGAACTGGGGTGCAAAGCAAAGCAAGAAAGCAAAAGAAGCAGAAAAAAAAGCCTGAAAAGGTCTGAAGGTTCAAAATGGAGTCGTTGGTGTGTGTGTGTCTGTGTGTGTGTGTGTGTGTGTATACCGTATATGTAACCTGATTAGCCGGCGCCTACAGGGGAGGGAGACAAATCTACATTATTCTTTCTCATTTTCCCTCTGCTCCTCACAAACCCAGAAAAATGGGGGCAATTCAGTAACCCTAGCAACCAACTCTGCCTACGTGCAGCAAGAGAGAGAGAGAGAGGGAGAAGCTGGTGATGGAGGGGGGAAGGAGGAGAGAGGAAGAGAGAAAGAAAGAGAGATGGGGAGTGAAAAGGCTAATAGCGCACACTGTACACACAAATACAGATGGATGATCCAGTCTGAGGGGAGCGGGGCGTCTTCCCTCCTTTCACCTCTCTGTAACTCTGCCTCCTCTATAGAACCAATCGCCTTGTTGTTTAAAACTACTTACGGGAAGAAAGGTGGTTTTTGGCATGCATTTTTATTTTAGCTCCAATTGTCATGGTAAGGACAATAGCATTGTTTCTTTTGTCTTGAAACCTATTTTATTGGATTAATTGATCCCAAAAATATACACTTAGACACCAAATTAGTTATTATAGCTAAAACAGAAGCAATTGATATGGGCATTTCAAGTATGGTCGGCGCCCATTTAAAAAAAAAAAACACGTTTATTTCAGATACAGTGTGATCCCACGTCACTTGTGTCTTAGGATGGATTTATTTGTATGACCCTAAGGTAGGCCTACTTCCATAAAGGGGACCTTTGCATCATGACTTGAAGTCAAAGGCCTATTTTTTGGGCTTAACCTCCCTACTAAATCATGGTGACAGGGACAGCTAACGGCAAAGCTAACGGCAGTAGCAAAGCTAACATCAGGACGTCAACTGTTAAAACCCTCCCAATGTCGGATACGGCATGAAACTACTCCAGTTAGCTCAAGATAGTAACTAAGATATCTGCTGGAAAAAATATTTTTTCATGGACCGTTTATTGAGTCACTGAGTTATTAAAGTTAAACAAGTAGCCTAGCTAACGGTTAGCCCTGCCAATTTACGCTAACCAAGACTGATTACAAAAACGTGCACACAGAGATAGTAATGTTTGTCCAATCATTGGTTTTATAAACTTTACAAACATCAGATTAGTCTAAACGGTGATATAATGATGTGAAAATGAGATAGCGAAACTCTCGTCTGTCACTATTGTTCTCATGCTGGTTTTCTACCCGGAAGTAGTTGTAAACGACAAGGCGATTCGTTCTATTCAGATCTCTTGCATGTTTCCCATATCCCTCCTCCTCCTCCTCCTTCTTCTTCTTTTCCTTTCTTCTTTCTGCCTCCCCCCGCTCCCTCCTTCTCTCTCTCTCTTCCTCCCTTCTCCCTTTTCGCCTCCTTGGTCCGGCTCCTTTTGCTTTTCCTCCTCCTCTTGCACTCCGGCCGTGTACGAGGGCTGTTCAAACACAACCTGTTTCCTCTGGCCTCCCTGGGGAGCATTATCCTGCCTTTTTCTACTGGTGTGTTTTCTCTCCCTCCCTCTCTGTCTCTCTCTCCCTCTCTCCTTCCCCCTTTCTTTCCAGCCTCTCCTATTTATTTACAGCTGGACGTCTGTTCTCCTATTGATTGTTTTACAGAGGATATGAGTATGAAGCTTTGTCCCTGCTCTGCTCTGCTTTGCTTTATATAGATCCCTCTGTTCTTAAAGATGTTCACACCAACGCACACACACAGACACGCAAACATCCTCTCTCCGTCTCTCAGCTGGTTGTGCATGAGTCAGTGTCCGGTGGTGGAGGGAGGCTAAACACATACACATGCACACACACTGTATATGTGTCACATATCGTAAAGATCATATAAGTGGTGGTTATTGGTTAAAGCTGCTCACAGGACGCGTGACGAAAACATGTGTGTCACATTTCATCACAACTGACAAACATCATGAGGAGGAGAGGGAGAGAAACAGAGAGAGGGATAGAAAAACAGAGAGTTTGAGCTAAACACCAGCAGTTCTTCTCACAATGGTCTGATTGTTCGTTGGATATAGGCTGAGAGAAAGAAAAAGATTGAAAAAGAGGGAGAGAGAGGGTGGGATTGACAGACAGACCATGTGTGAGTGTGAGTGTGTGTGTGTGAGTGTGAGGATGGGGGGAGGCCAGAGGACGGCTCTGCTTTTTACATTTTTACACACTCTCACCGGTTGCTCTGCTGTTGCTGTGTGTGTGTGTGTGTGTGTCACATAAAGAAAGTGAAATTTCAATGAGGCACCCTAACAGGGGTCAAGACCTCTGTATTAACTGTGAGCTCTAAGGGGTTGGCCCATGTAATCATATATAATATATAATATATTGCAGCTGAATCAACCAAGGAAATTAACCTGCAGAAACTTCTGATGAGTGATTAGTTAAAGGGATAGTTCAATATTGTGGTAAATTGACCCATAATTCCATAACCCCTATAGTTTTGTTACATTTATTTGTCTGTGCAAGCTATTTTTAGAATGGCAGAGCAGAGTGGCGAGCTGCTCAGAGCTACGCTACGGAGGCTAATGGGATTTCTTGGTTTCCCTCATCAAACTCATCAAATAAACAATCCAACAACTCCAAAACGCTCTGCTGGACAGGTTGTGACCTGCACATTCACCACGCTATGAGATAATAACGCAATGTTACGAGACAAAGTTGTTTTCAAGGTAAATGCAGAGACTGCTTGCCGAAAAACTGTCCCTGAAGGCAACACACATCAGCGGTTTTGCATGAATTTGCCTCTAAAACAACTCTGTCTGGTAACGTTGTGTTATTATCTCATAGCGTGGTGAATGTGCAGGTCACAACTTGTCCACCAGAGCCTTTTGGAGTTGTTGGATTGTGTATTTGATGCGTTTGATGAGGGAAACCAAGAAATCCCATTAGCCTCCGTAGCGCAGCTCTGGGCAGCTCGCAGTTCTGCTCTGCCGTTCTAGAAATAGCTTGCACCGACAATTAAAGGTAACAAACCCACTGCTATGACTATAGGGATTATGGCAATGGGCCAATTTGCCAAAATGTTGAACTATCCCTTTAAACACTGAAAAATGAACAAGTTCCAGCTCATAAAGTGAGAACATGTGATGGTTTTTTAACTTTCTGTGATGGGAAAAAAAAAAGTGTTTTATCTTTACCTGTCCTCTCATGCTGTTGCAAATATGCAAAAAAAACTAAAGCAGGTAAAAACAAAGTCAGACTGACAGGAGGAGTGTGTGTGTGTGTGTGTCTGTGTGTGCATGTCTGCTGCTTTGCATGAATAAATATGGCATCAGTTTAATCTTGTTGCGAAATGTCAGTACAAGAGGCGACACAGCGACTGGACATACAAATTACAACACACACACACACACACACACACACACACACACACACACACACACACACACACACACATACTTTTCAACATCAAAGCAAAAGGAACACCTGAGAAAAAAAAAAAAAAGAGGGAGGGGCCTTGTCAGCCAATCCCAGCATGCCTCAGCTCAGCTCAGCTCAGCGCTGAAGGTCTGGTGAATTAATGGCAGCCGGAGCGAACGGAGAGAGCCAACCAGGGCAGACGGGAACATCTGTTGCCCAATCAGAGCATCTGGAACATCTGGCACCAATGAGCAACAGTCATCTAGCAGCTGAACTCTGACCTTACCCCACTTGGCTTTTACTGGCTGTCGTCTTCTTCTTCTTCTTCTTCTGTTACCACTTCTGTCTGTCTTTCTTTTTCATTCCCTTCCCTTCTCTTCTCTTCTCTTCTCTTCTCTTCTCTTCTCTTCTCTTCTCCGACACCCACCTTAATGAGCTGTGGGTGCAGCACAACTCCACGGTTCGTCTGCTTCTCATGGCGGAGGAATCTACAGCTATCACAACAGACATTCCTCTCTTTATCTTTCATCTATCAACTGTATCCACAGTGTGAGCTGCTACAGACAGAGATGGATTAGACACCTCCATCCAAATCACAATAACACACTCTACTCTCTGATTTGTAGCCAGCGCTCTCTCTCTGCATACATGTGTGTTGGTGTGTGTGTGTGTGCACATTGAAGGACGCCAACTCAGCAATCAGCCTCAGAAAATTGTGTTTCACTCAGGTGCTTCGGCAGCAGCAGCTCGGTAGTAAATTGTCATATCGAATGCTAAAGAATGAGGAAGCAGATAGGTGGAGGGGAGCAGAAAATCAATGAGTGTTTTCAGCCACGTAGAGTCTGGTGCTGACACAGCACATGGCGGCTGTTACTGTTTACACACATACACAGATACACACACAGACACACACAGGAAAGATGGCCAGACACCACAGCAGCAGCAGGTATGGAAGCCATTGTTCTATTGTGACTTATCAAAGAGAATAAAAGATTTTGGTTCCTAAAATAAAATAAAAAAAATCTAACTTTATCTCTCAGTTCCCGTCTATTCTGAGAGGCGGGTGTGCTGACTGTAGTCACGGCATGTGTGTGTGTGTGTGTCTGTGTGTGTGTGAGATTCCATTGCAAAGACACAAAGCCGTGGGCCCAAACAGGAAGCATTACACACTCCCTGTATAATCTCCCGAACCTCGGCTTCACGCAAACATCCTTCCTTATGTTTGAGCTCCGTCAGCGATTTTAATTCATCTCACAGAACAAACACACACCCAATCACACATACACACACACACAGATATCCATCCACATAGTGCGTGTTTTTCTAGCGTTGTCCTCCTCGGCCCTGGTGAGTAAACAGCCCCGCGCTGTGTGATTGACTTGTGGTCGGTAATTGCACCGCTGGTTCCGAGTCAATACAGTCCGGCTCTAATTGACAAGGGACTGTTAAAAAGATCACACTCACAAAGCCCTAAATGTAGTCCTTAATTGATTCGCTTAACGACGTCCTTCCCACATCCTCCCAACCAAACACACACACACACACACACTGAAGGCAACAAGGCCTGGTACTAAAATAACAACAATTAAACCGGATCAGTTTCCTTTTGTTTTGTCATTTCTGAGATTCCCTCTGTATCACAGCTGTTCATAAACAAGAAACAGAATCTGGCTGCTATTTTTGTGTCAGAGCATCCCCGCTGCTCCTCATGATCAAATATACATCAATTACCCACAACACACTTGCAAGCAAAAATATAGGCCAGGCAGAGAGCTACACACACACGATCCAGCATACAGACAATAAACCTCTTGCCGAGTCACCACCTTTTCTGTTGTGTGCAATTCTGAGCAGCTCTTTATCCAAAATAAATGAATAAAAACACACAGGTCTCTAGCTGCCTTGTAAACAGGCAGCTTGGTAATGTACATGCAAGTCAGACACTGTTTTAGTTTGTAGCCACAGGCGCTCGTCGTCGCCGTTCTCTTCTTAAAAGACGAGAGAGGAAGAGATCAACATCGTACCTGCAGAGCTGAATTAACCCCGTCTGGAAAATTATAATCATTCAGAGCCTTTAAAAAGAAAAATACTGTCTGCTTCTTTGTGTGTCAGATTTTAGTCTGCAAATCAATACGAGTTATTCAGCACATCATCATCACACTGCACTGAATAGCCACACGCACACACACACACATACTTCAGTGTGTTTCTCTGAGAAACCAGCATAATCAATACATTTTTCCACTTTGTTAAAGCGGTTACTATTTCCAAAGGGAAAACACTTGTTAAAACACTAACAGATGCAGCGATGCACGGAGCCAATAATGTACTTGAAAAATTTAACAGCTGTCAATTTTTTTTTCTTTCTGCAAGACTCAGCAGCAGCAGCAGCAGCAGCAGCAGCAGCACTCCCTGGTTTTTCCACTGCCGTTGCCTGAATTGAAGCTTTCCATTTAATCAATATGGTGAGTTTGGAGACTAGTTAAACCAGGGGGTAGGAGGGGTGGGGGTGGGGGGGGGGGGGTGCACGGTGATAGCTGCTGCTGCTGCTGCTGCTGCTGCTGCTGCTACATGTGAACCTAATGAAGCCTGCGATAATGACAAGTCTCAGGGTGAAAACTAAAAAGTTGCTTTCTGGATTCAATTGCAGCTAAGTGCTCAGTGAAGTAAGACTGGTGGTGGGTGATAAGCTCATTCCTCAGCTCCACTGCAGCGCTGCTGTGTAACCGTTTGCGTCTGTGTTACAACATTCCTGTCCCGCTTTAAATGTGTCTCACTTTCCATTTTCGCCTTCTTCTCTCGCCTTCTTCTTCTCACTCGATCTCCCACCTTTCAGTTGCTCTGTGTCTTGCTACACACACACACACACATATACACACACCCTCTTCCTGAGCAGTAGGAACATTCCTTGCATCAGCCAGAATCCCATATTAGAGTATCAGCACTCTTTGCCTGTGAGAAAGTCAGACTGAGAGAAAAATCATGGTGGTATCCAAGCAAGCGAGCAATATTTCTCCGCTCCCACGTCAACGATGTGCCGGTGATCGTAGTGTCCAATGACATTCCCATACTTCCACAACATCACAGGTTTTCTCCCTACGGACCAGTACAGAGGCGGTGTGTGGACAGAGTGTGTGTTTTTTCAAACTTTAAACACTAAAGCATCCACATCCACAGACAGAGTCCCATTTTAAGAAGGTAAATCAGTGAATGCCATAAAGAAAGCCAAATGCAGCATATGGTTTACTGCATGAGAATACATGTATTGCCATTTTAAGGGGAGACACTACAGGTGAATAGCGTAAAATTTTGTATGTTTAAATATGTAAATGAGGCAATATCTAATGAAATATGCGCTAATTTGCATACATTTCCAGAACTGAAATCTGAACAATGGATAAAGCCCCTTTCAAAATTCCTGTTTTAGAATCAGAAGTTTTTACAGAGGGGATTTTTTTTTTTTTGGATATCTCTTTGTATCACTCTGAAAATGAGAAAATACTGTCACTATAGTGTTGTATAAGTCAGACTGTGAATGATATATTAACAATCCCCTCTGTAAAAACCTTCAGAATATAGACAGGTATGAAACTGGAAGGTTTGGTTTCTCTACTGTAAGTGCTGCTGAAGTTGAGATTTCGGGCTCAGAGTCTGAAGAAAAACTCATTTTGAGAAAACGGCCTTTAAAGACTTGTACTGTAAAATTCCATAGATTGTTCATGTAAATCGTACTTTTACGATTGGCTGCTGATAAAAAGGAAATGACAATTTTTGGAGCCTACATAATTGTTCAGGAGAGAGCTTTATAATGATACCTGACATGACATGGGTCAGACAACAAGCACAGCACAGTAAATTTAGGAGAAATCTACTGATGAAAGAGACAAAATGAAGTAAAATAACCACCTTAATGTGGATTTTCTACCATTTCTTTCAACTTTTTGTCTGAAAGAAGACATGTTAAGGAAGAAAAATAGCCCAAAATCTCAAAATTGATCAACGCATGTAAAAACAGTGTTTTTGCCTGTAGTGTCTCGCTGCAGTGCAATGGACCGACGATAGAGTGGTGGAGTGCAATGGTGCTGCAGGAAGGTTAAATCAAAGTTAAATAAAAGGTAAAATTATCGTAGTTGGAATATTCAGCGGGAGTTTTAAATAATGGGGACAACATGTAGACATCTCTGTGTGAATGTGAAGATGCTGAAGTGCATTATGCATCTCCCACTCCTGCTGCAGAGCATTATGAACGCCTGCCAAGGGAGGATTTACATTTATTTCAGCCATGATGCTGCAGAATGGGAAGAACATTGCTGCTGCTGCTGCTGCTGCTGCTGCTGCTGCTGCTGCGAGACGCTGGAGCAGCTCTTCTGAAAGATTTGTTAGCAAACACACGAGAAAAAGAGAGACGCAGATGTGTGAGGTGTAGCTGCCTCATGTATTACTGCTTGATACCCTCCATTAGAGAATCTCTAACAACAGTGCACGGGGTAATAATGACAGACTGTCGGTGGAGGCAGACTGCTGGGAATGTGACGGCAGACACACACTCACACACATGGCATCTAAAGACAGATGGAAAAACACACACACACACACACACACCTCGACCGGTTATAATGTGGGTGCACAGGTTTGCCGAGGATGGGATGTGGAAAGAAATGTGTGGACAGAGAGATGGTCCAACACAGCTGTTCACTGGGGGAGGATGGGAGGGGGGGGGGGCAGAAACTGACAGGAGGAATCAATGCTGAGGGTCGATGGACAAACATTAAGTCCACGGTCTGACAAACACACACACAGACACACACAGACACACACATACAGCTCTCACAGGCAGCAGAGGGCCTTTACACAGGCTGCCAAGCATAAACAGCAGTCTGCCATGACACTAATGCCAGTGTGGTGACAGCTAAATTGGGTTTGCAGATCGGCAGGTAAACAAGGAAAAGCAGCTCTGTCCATTACTACTACGGTATACTGACAGGACTACCCACCCACCCACCGCATCAAACCCATGTGCACATTACTCCACACACACACACACACACACACACGTACACATAAGTGACAG
Organism: Trachurus trachurus; assembly: GCF_905171665.1. NCBI lineage: Eukaryota > Metazoa > Chordata > Actinopteri > Carangiformes > Carangidae > Trachurus > Trachurus trachurus. The sequence goes on from NC_139896.1 coordinate 6,712,962, forward strand.
TTGGAGGAAGCTCACACCCACCCGAGTGCACAAACAACAAATATTCAGTCGTTTCGATAACGGCATACGAAACCAACCACAGTCACATGACGCTGCAGCTTTCAGGTGTCACTTCAACTCAACTCAACTCAACTCTCCGCTTGTTTGAAATAATCTGGTCCAGTTCCAGGAACCAGTGATTTGACTCTGCGCTTGCACGCGGCGGCACTAAAAAGCAGCTTTTTTTTTTGGCAGATGCACACCTCCACTAAAACATTTGATGATGTTGATGATTTACTGTTTGTTTTTTTTCCCCTCCCTCTAATTTATCACTCAACCGTACACTAACACCCAGAAAGACCAGTAGGACAGCATTGTGATTTATGATAGCATCTCTCTCACAAACACTTTTGTATGACCCGATCAGAAAGAGTGACACAGGAGGTGACAGCATGAAGACGTGAGGGGAGGGAGGGAGAAGGAGAAGGAGGAGGACTGGTGGTGTCCTGTTCCAAAAATGTAAATGAGGCAAAGTCAAAGTAAAGGTATGGCTTGGCTTGGCTCGTCGTCTTATCTGCAGATCTGGCATTGCAGCAGTGGAGTGGAAACATGCTGTTCTTTACAAGGGCAATATCCTGTCCTGTCTGTCCACATCCTTCTCCTCCTCCTGCTGCTGCCACCTCAAGCTTCCCCTCTCTCCTTCCTACCTCAACCACTGCTGCATCCATACATCTGATAAGCAATGGCTGTCAAAATAAATAAAAAAAGATAATAAAAGTGTGCCTGCCTTGACATAAAACATACACACTCATAGCAACCAGTCAGTAAACAGTTAACCTCCCAGGCAGCACCCCTTCCTAACCACTACAATCTGCTCTCCCACGTCCTCGATCACCGGCAGAGGCGACACCGATGAGCTGTGATCAATGGACAAGCGTTTGCAGGGAATTGATCATTTAATTGCTATAGCTGCGGTTAAGCCACACACACTCTAACACACACACATACATATTCACACACACACATACACATTTGCAGCATGAACGAATGGCAGCGCACACCACCACCACCAGCAGCAGCAGCAGAACTGAACAGACACGCAGGAGACAGAGAGGGAGAGAAAACGCCCTGCCTTGTTCCATGTCGAAACCCCAGCCCTCTGGGTAGTCTACACAACACACACACACATACACATAACATAACACACACCAGCTTCACATGAGCTTTTCTTTACGGACCATATAGAGCCCACATTTGGACAACAACCCTGCTTTTCTGAGCGTCTTTCCCCCCCCTCCACCACCACCTCCCGGAATGTGCTGGCCCTGTGTGTGTCTGTGTGAGTGTGTGAGTGTGTGTGTGTGCTGAGGTATAGAGATAGAGGCGAGCGATCACACACTGATCATCAAAGATTGCGATTACTGATACGTTATCAACCCGCCACGTCCACATGTGCGATAATAAACCTTCACAAAAGGTTTGGTGGTTTACATTTTTCCTTAATAAAGAAAAAAAGGAGAGAGAAAGAGAGGGAGAGAGCACGCGCAACCCCTTTAACGCCTGATGGGAAAGCTGAAGGTCCAGGAAAACCACGCAGTCAGCCAAGTCCAGGGAAACACACACACATACAGCTTCCAGTAAGAAAGCACAGATTTTAAAGGCTCAATCATCAAACACACGAGAAGCTTTACTCATATTAATAATAATAATAATAAAAAGTTGTTTTCTTTACCTTTGACTTGAGTTTCATATTCGGCCACTATCTCCTTGTCCTTTCGGAATTTCGCCGGAGACGTCATGGCTGAGTTTGGAGATCAAACCACTCGCTCTTCGGTTTGCCAAGTCAATGTTGCCTGATCAGCCCCGATCAATCAATCAATCAGTAATTCTGCCGTGGTGGAGGAAAAGGGAAAAGGATAGCTATGCCGCCGTGGAAGAGGGTTTGAACGGCCAACACACAGAGAGATAGGGAGAGAGGGAGAGAGAGAGAGAGAGAGGCTGCTGCAGCTCCTCACTCACTCAGAGTGCCCGCGGATCTGTATTGTCTCCGTGTGTCTGCTCACTCCGGGCGCATTGTGAGTTTGGCGCTGCTGCTGCTGCTGCTGCTGAATGTTCCCATCCGCTGCTGCTGCCTCGCTGCCTCCTCCTCCTCCTCTACAAAACCGGTTATGGTGCAAACAACTTCAAGTGGAAGGAGATTCATTCCCCCCTTTAAAAAACAAAACAAACAAATAGATTGTCAGTCAGTAGGCTACTTGTAGAAGTTTTACAGATGTAGGCTGTATAATATGTCTCTATCTCTCTCTGTGTGAGTGAGTAAAATGTGATCTGCCTTGGTTGGGTATGGGTCTCGCTGCAGCCCGTCAGTCCCTCCCCTCCGTCTGAACTAAACTACTCCCCCTCTCCCCTCTCCTGAAGTGTGAGAGAGAGAAGGAAGGAGGAGATGGAGGGTTGGTTGGCTGCTGCAGCTGGTCAGTCCCCACCAGTGTGCAGGACATACAGTGGTATCATGCAAAAGTTTGGGTACCCCCTGGTCAGAATTTTTTGTTAAAGCAAGTGGAAGACGAAATGATCTGCAAAAGACATTCCCTTTACATTTTAAACAATGTTTTTGTTTTTTCATCTTTTACATTTTCGAAGAGGAAAATGTTTGGGCACCCTGCATAGTTAGTAAGTTAGCTACCTATATAAACTATCACAGTGTGTAAATAGTAAGCTTCTCCTGGGTTTCTTGTTTCCCCTTTTCACCCTTAAATTGTAGAAAACAAAAAATAATACACTGATATTACTTAGAATATTGCAAAAGAGTGCTTCATGTTTTTCTGTATGCCTTCTGGAGATCATTTCATCTTCCACTTAAACTGTTGCATGCCACTGTACATGCACACACATTACACTGTGGGAAGGGATTCACATGGGTATAAATCACATTTGCTGCAGATTCAATGAGATTTCCATCATTACATCAGGGTTTTCAAAAACAAAAATAGCAGCAGTGATATGTTTCCTGTGGTTACATATCACAGCTTTCTTACAGGAAGCTAACTAACCGACTAAAATCACCACCATGTGTAACTTAACAAGGATTAGCTCTAATTTAGCAAAAAATCCAAACATTAGCTTTAGCTTGATAGCAAACAAGTCCATAACTACTCATTATTATATTCTCTATACTCACTCTATACGCTACTGTGTGGTTACGGTTTAAACGCTTTGTGTTGGGCGATAAGAATTTATACTATAAAACATTGATAAATATTTCAAGTTTCCCTCTTCTTGAACGTCAAAGCATCAACTTTTATTTCCTTTTCTTTATTCTTTTTTTTTTTTTTTACACCGACAAAAACCACAGCCCCGCCTAATTTTATTGGACGAGCGCTCTACTTCCCACAACACGATTGGTGGAACGGAATTTGAATGGCACGCTGACGACCAATCGGCTTTCAGGACCGTTAAAAGTGGGCGTATCTTTTTGACAACCAATCCGCTTCAGAATTTGGAATGACGGTAGCCAATGGCGACAGTTACTATGGAGAGTAACCAATCAAAGCCAAGTCCTGGGTCTTTTAAAGATAGTTTCAGGAAGTGTCCTTAAATACCAGGAAGTTGTAAACAAAGCTGACAGCTATTCAGTTAGTTGTTGTTAGCTGCATCTGAATGGATGGATGCTGAGCCAGCCGTGTAAAAACAGGCTAGTTATTCGCCGATATCGTTTATCTATCGATTTATACATCGAAACGTTTTAACTTTGTTACGTTGCTTCTTTTTTTCCCCCTCCGTGCGTTTGTTCAACGAGCTAACAGTTAGCTGCTAACGTCTGCACAAGGACGTTAGAGCCATCGTCAACGCCTGCGAAGTTAACCTTTTAATCGATTATTTTCATCTCAAATCGAGCTGATAGTGAGTAATATCAGTGCTCGTTTTTTTGTGTTTTCTTTTGTTTTGTTTTTTTTGTTTTTTTGTCGCTGCACTTGCTGTCAGAGGAGGAGGAGGTGGGAGGAGGAGGACAGACATAAAGAAAGAAAGAGCGAGAGAGTTCGTCCATTTTTAGCAGGACAACAACAATGTCTACATCCAACGCCAATTTCAAAAACAAGTGTGTGACACAGGTGAACTGCATCTTCTGTGACAGTCTGCTCTGCACGAGAGGAATGAAAGCGGTGCTGCTTGCAGACACCGAGGTGGAGCTGTTTTCGACTGACATACCTCCTAACAGGTAAGGTGCTAATCCAGCTAGCCTTTGTTTACGTCTGCTGCTCTTGCTGCTGCTGTCAGGGCGACATGTACTTGTCAAAGCTGTAGCTAACTGATACATGGACAGAACAGCACTGATAGGAGAGGCAGATCTTTTTTATAATAAACAGATTTTTATCGTTATATGATGTCAAATGTGAAATCAGTGTGGGTTTTTAATTAATCTTTCATGGACATGTTTTGTTTCTCTCTACACGCACACCTCCTCCCCTCCTCCTCCTCCTCCTCCTCGTCCTCCTCCCCACCCCCTCCAAGAACTGTTGACTTTGTGGCCAGCTGCTACTCTACTGAAAGCTGCAAATGCAAACTGAGAGACATTGCATGTCTCAAGTGGTACGTAAAAGGCTTTTTCTATAGTAGCCTGCAGGGTTTTGCTTTACAAAGACCATCTGCTCATGTGACATGCCAATTAAAAGCCACCACAGTTATCACAACAAACAATGGGATCACACCTATAGAGATACTAGTTTCACCTGTAGAGCTGCAAGTAATAATATTTCCATTAAGAAAAGTGAATAGTTTGTGCCTTTTTGTTTTGTTGTAGATGATATATTTGGCATTTGTTTTTGATTTAAATGTAAAGCTTGGTTTTACAGTGAAGCTCTCTTGTGCCTCTTTTGTGTCCCCCAGGCCTTTGTTGTTGTGTACAGGGCAAAAACAAATATGTTAGATAATAGACGCCCACTAGTGGAGTTAGCACTTTTCACAAGTGACCCCAGTAAAGTGCTGACACATGTTCCTTCTTTATTCTCTCCCCCCTCTCCCTCCCTCTCTCCCTCTCTCCCCCCTCAGCGGTAACGTTGTGGGCTATCATGTTGTGGCCCCGTGTAAACCCTGCCTGCTCTCCTGTAACAACGGCCACTTCTGGATGTTCAATAGCGACGCTGTGTCTACTCTCAACAGACTGGATGCAACAGGTCAGTATGAGCTCCCATTGATACAACTTAAAGGGATAGTTCACCCAAAATTGAAATTTCACTCATTATCTACTCACCCTCATGTGGACTAAGGGCTGGGAGAAGTTTCAGAGTCCTCCGTGGCTTCTCTGAGTCACAGGGGGTCTCGGCGTAGCAGTGCATGTCAATATAACGGTTGCAAATGGATACCAACTGTCTTCGTAACAAAAAGACACACCAAAAAACATCAAAATACCTCCATGCTGCTCGTATGTAATGTCCATCTTGTATTGAAGCCCCGAAATGCGAAATTGTCACGAAAAAAATTAAATAAGTCTGTTTTGTAGTTGAAGCTTCTCGATGCTCCTCTAAATTTGGACGAACCGGGAAGAGGAGAGGAACTTCCGCTACAAACAAGCTTGACTTATAAAAAAAATTTCGGGACAATTTCGCATTTCAGGGCTTCAATACAAGACGGACATTACATACGAGCAGCATGGAGGTATTTGGATGTTTTTTGGTGTGTCTTTTTGTTACGAAGACAGTTGGTATCCATTTGCAACCGTTATATGGACATGCACTGCTACGCCGAGACCCCCTGTAACTCAGAGAAGCCACGGATAACTCTGAAACTTCTCCCAGCCCTTAGTCGACATGAGGGTGAGTAGATAGTGAGTGAAATTTCAATTTTGGGTGAACTATCCCTTTACGAGTTTCATTCAGTCTGTTAATTGTTTGTTATTAAGACTTTTTCGCCATCCACTTGTGTGTCTGCAGGTCTGAATCTGCTCCTGTGGGGGGACCTGCCCGAGCTCGATGACAGTGACAACGAAGAATCGGAAACCCCATCAGAGGAGGAGTGCATTAGGTAGAGAGGGAAGCGGACAATGGGGGAGAAGGAGAAGGTTTAAAAAAAAAAAAAAAAATTGAGAGGCGGAGCTACAAGAGTGTACAAACCATGCTGAGATGAGAGAGAGAGAAAAGAGACAACTTTAAAGGGTAATCCAACTGAATCACAAAGGGTTGAAAAGTGCTGCTTTAAGTTAAAATATAAAAACCACGGTGCACTTGTTCTCCACACCCCCAGATCAGTGATGTCACGGCAGGTGTTTTATCTGTTGATGGAGTAAAACCTGTCTTGACATCACTCATTAAGACGTTGGCATAAACACATCACGCTCCACAGTTTTGAAGTTGGAGGTGAGACGTGTTTGTCCCTCTGTAATTCAGTGCTGATTTACCCTTTAACCTGTGACCGCGTCTCATGTTCTCATCACTTTTCACTGTTTAAAGCACAGACACACACACTGTCACTCATTTCTTTTCTCTCTTCTTTTCCTCTCTTTTTTGTATATTTGCGTGGGCTATTTAAAAGAAGAAAAAACAAAAACAAATGGCTGAAGTAGACTGAAAATAACAGACAGCGAGACTCCTGAATCTAGTGCGCTCTACTTTTTTCATTAGAGTCTCCACCGAGCTCATGTTTTTTTTGTTTTTTTTTCTTTTGTTCGGCCTCATGAGAAGCTGGGGGAGTGTTGCTGTGATAAGTCGATGGAACTTACAAGTGAATGCTGTGCTTTTTTTCTCTTTCCGTGCCGTTTACGTTAAGTCCGATTCTTCTGACGAGACGACCACAGTTTTGCTTACCTTCTTTTTAATGGCAGTTCTACAGTAATCTGTACATTGAATATGCTGTAATAAGCAAAAAAAAAACCTCCCATTAACAGTTATGTCTTAAAGGCTTGTATTCTCTCTGTGTGGCTGGGTGCTGACTGAACGTTTGAGTGCTTTTTGAATCCTATTTATCAGAGAAATAGCACAATAATTGAATTATATATATATATATATAAATATCTATCTATGGGTTCCTTGCTTTTAAAGGGCATACCGTATTTGATTTAGGTTGCATTACAATCTGACAAAGTATAACTGAAATGTTTTGATAGGCTAATAATATAGTGTTTATTACACACCTGACAGCAGCAGTATGTGTTTTACGCCCAGATGAATCTGACTGTAGCAGTGTTTGATACTAACATGCTAACTTATGCATCGCATCGTGCGTGCTTCCACGAAGGCCAGGAGCAGCCAAATTCAAAGTCAGACTTTTTGTGAAGAGTTCAAATATAGAAAAAAGAAAAAATCTCAACCAATGAGGTAGGAAAGCTGGAGTGGAAATTAACGAAGGTGTCGTAGTTTCGTGGCACTCCACAGCTTTGCAATGTGGATTAATGAAGCGGAAATGATGCAAACGGCTCCAAATGGATTTCAGTGTCCATGTTACACCACTGTTCAGTTTTATGTAGCAGCGTAATTGTAGCACCTGAAGAGAAGAGAAGAAAAAAAAAAAAAGTCGACTCCAAAGAATCATGGAACATATCGAGATCGAGCCCACGGACTAAAACCATAATTATTAAAGACATTTCTCGGCCAGTTTGTAAAATAGTATTAACACACGTGTGAAGTCATTTGTCAGTGCAGCTGTGGGGCCACTCGGTGAACCTCTGGCCTTTACTGATGCTGCCACCGCTGACAAAAGAAGCTTTTGTTAAAGCTGTTGTTAGACTCGGGAGACGATGCTGTTGGATGATGTTCGTTTGGTCATCAGCTAAGTGACCGGGCCTTTTCACGTCATCAGCCTGTTGTGCCAGACAGACACAAGCTTCAGCATCCTCCAGTCAGAAAAGGGACTCGACTCAAATCAAGTCCTTTTTTGGCGGTGCCATCGTCAGGCTCTTGTTATTGTCTCACTGCTGTGCGCTGCGAATACGATGATCCTGTCTTAAAGCAACAGTCTCTCTGTGAGTGAATGAATGAGATCCGCCTGTTGGAAGAAGCAAACCTAGAATGTCACTTCTTCTCACCTGAGGGAGAAGGATAAAAGAAGTTTGTGTCTTTTTTCTCTTTTTTTTTAATCAACGATCGGCCTCTGTGTTTATCTATCTATGCTATTGCCTGTAGATGTGGGAAAACACACACATACACACACACACAGAGGAGAAAAACCTTGTCCAGAACTTCACGTCCTTCAACCTTTTCAGAGTTATAACTGACGGTCTGCTGCACGTGCACACCAAATACTGTCTTATGTGGTAAACTGATAGAAAACAGTGCATCAGCTAGGTATTTATTAAATCCACAAACCAAATATATACAACCACATACTTCCTTTCTGTTTACAGACTTTGTTTACAAATGCGTTGGTTTTGTATTGTGCTATAATACTTCTATGTTTTTGTTCATGTATTTAATAATATTTCATTTGTGACGTAGTGCTTTTTGTTTTGTATGTTTTAAAAAGGTTGGATGTGTACGGTTTTACCTCATGAGGGTATCACTTGCGAGCTTCCTCTGGCTAGGACAATTGTCAAATGATAATCAAAAAGAAAGAAAGAATTATTTAAATGGCTGTTTCTGACGTGAATAACTTTGATTAACATGCCCTGCTGAAAATGTATATTTTGGAATTGCACTGAAACTGCATTGGTAGTTTGAAAAAAATGATTTGTTGTTTTGTATGCTTGTTAAATTAATAAACTTTTTTTTTTTCCAAAATACTTGCACAGCAGCTCCGGTGATTATTGGATGAAACTAACATCACATGACCTATACAGTATAGTTTAATTTACACTGAAGAACATGATGGAATTTGTTCATGTAAATGCCCTTTGTGTCTGGTTTTGATTATACTCAATCACACTGTTTTACACACAGGATCCTGTTACATGAATTAGACAGAAATGTAAACATTGCGGTCATGTAGGTGGTGTCTACATCCCATCAACAGATTAACCTGAGGTCACCATCATTGACAATCCTGAAACAACTGCAGCAATTTATTAATTTATGATGAATTTATGATGAATTTAACAGTCAAGCAAACTTTTATCTATAGTGGAAACTCACACGTTACTCAGAGAGATTCACAATTTGGACAACACACATCACCTTCTATCTTTAGAGGTGTGTCAGATGAAGAAAGACAGAGTCTAATCACTGGTAGGAGAGGACGAACTGCAGCAAAGCAACAGAAACTGTGTTTCCTTGAGGATGGACAGACATGCAACAGGTAGCGTGAATTACTTAAACCAGAAAAGTACAATGCATGATGCAGCATAAAGTAAATATTAGATGCAAAGAAATTAAACAGTTGCACCTGTAAGTCAGTTTCATTTATTCATTCATGCACTTTACGCCAACATCTTGTTTTGGCTATATGAGCACTTTCATATCTTAAGATAAAATTCATGTATTGTTTATACTGTATGTGCTGAAAAATGACAACATATTTCAACCTATGCACATAAACAAAAAGCTCTTTGATTTTAAATGCACAAAAAAAACAAAAAACATGTGATTTCTGAATCATTACCTGACGTGCGGCCCTGTGCGTTGTGTTCTGCTCAGAACTGGGTCTGTGTTGGTCGCTGATCACACAGCGAGGAACAGAAAAGTCCTTTTTTGGAAAGATCTTACTGAAGTTTAGTCGTTTGTTTCACACACACCTCCTCAGGAATTCTCCGCCGCTGTTGGGACATGTACACCGGGGCAATTTAGGAAGAAAAATCAGAAACAAAAAGCTGTGGCTGGCTCAGTGTGTGCGTGTGTGTGTTTCTTTATTAACACAGCAAATTACAAATCATGCCAGCACAACATCAGCTCCATGTGTGTGTCTGTTTGTTTTTATCTTGCATCATTTCACAATCAGATTGTTCTTTCCTGTGCAATATAAGGATTTCTCCACAGAGAAGTCTGAAGGTCACGGAGAAGTTAAACCACAGTTTGGATTAGACGTCTCCACTTTTCTCCAACATGAGTTATTCCTTTAATGGGGAATTATACTTCTGATACCTGTGTCACTGTTCCCTCGGGTCAGTTATTAACAGGAGCATGTGTGTGTCTGTGTGTGTGTGTTTTGCTGAATAATTGGATATGTGCATGGCTGTCTTCACAATAGACAAGTGAAGGATAAATGCCTTGTTGCCTTGATGACTGCTGGTTCATTAAATAAAGCCGAGACTCAGCTTTAAAGAAGAACTATGCAGGATTTGTAACATTTTTTACCTTAATTAAAGCAGAAGTGAGTGATATATTTGTGTTAATATAAGTCTTAAATAGTTATATCTTCTGACAGCAATCACTTACATAGAGTGTTTGGACTGAAACACGGGTCTGTCAGTCACTCTGCTCTGCTCTGAGCTGAGGAGAAAACATTTATCGTATCCTACAGTTTTTATCCAATGAGGAGAGAGAACGGCATGCAGGGCTGTGTGTGCAGCCAAGGGACGCCGTGAATGTGGTGACATAGGGACGAGGACTGTTATGGTGCGTTCAAGGAAACTCGTATTTTTCCGACCGTGAAGTCGTACCAGTTCGATCTGGTACGAGTTCACCGGTCGGAAGTCACGAGTGGCCGTTATAGTGACTTTCACCGGTAAAACAGGTCGGAAAAACACGAGTGGGTTGCCTGGAACGCTACAAAGTCATAAGTTGTGACTTGAAGCACTTACTTCTGCTTTAAACAGCTTTGCAGTAATTGTGATGGTTTAATAAATGACTTGTAACGTGTTACAGGGAGAATGGAGGCTCTCTACCTTCAATGTAGCGTCTCTTGGCTGAAAACTAACTTTGTAAGATCAGAGCCTCCGACCGGTTGTCCCAGATCCCATCTCGGTGGCACCGCAACACAAGCTCGCCCCATAACCTGTTATCTCTTGTTTATGACAGATAAAACTACACAAATATACACTTTGTAACATCATATATGATATATATGGTGTCTGAGGTGACTGAGCCTCTGACCCACTAATGAAATTATATCAATATTATAAGTGCTTTGCCTTTTACATTTATTGGTCTGCATCATGTTGTGTAACCTGTGTCAGTCACATGTCGCCAAACAGAGTTCATTGAGGTTTCTACATGAGGTAACAACATACTCGGAGCAGCTGTTTCACAAGACACAACATCTTTCATTTTTAATATGCACGAAGCTAAAACCAAAGCTGTAGCGAGAGCAGATGTGTGTACCTGTTGTGTAGGGAACATATTAGGAGACGGACATACCGGAAGTATAAGTGTATGTGTATGCAGAGTTGTAAATAAAGTGAACTGCAGACCGACGTCGTCTCCCGTCTGGAACTATCTACAGACTGCCTGAACACGGCATGTTACATGGTGTCAGAAGAGTGCTGAATCCCGTCTCGGACGGTCGCTCGGAAGAAGTTGTCCGGCGAGTTGCGGTAAATAAATAAATAAATAAACACGACCCACGAGTCGCGGTCGGTGCTAAGCTAAGCTAACGCTAGCCTGCAGTTAGAAACTGAGTGCAGATAGCTAGTTAGACTGACGGCGAGGGAGCGTGTTGCAACGGGACAAGAGACAACGCAGAGGAGCCTGCTCAACAATAAAGAGACAGAACAATGGATTCCCTTTTCTCCATAAGCCCACCTGAAAACTTTGACTTCTCGGACTTTGCTAACTGGCCCAACTGGATTCGGCGGTTTGAACGGTTCCGGCTGGCAGCCGGACTGGACAGTAAGAATGAAGAATATCAAGTAAACTCATTAGTTTATGCTATGGGCGATAAAGCCGACGATATTTTGGGCACACTAGGCTTAAGTGAGGAAAATTTAAAGAAGTACAGCCCAGTAAAGGAAGCCTTTGATAAATACTTCATATGCAAATATAATGTTATTTATGAAAGGGCTCGTTTCAATAAGAGAAGCCAAGAGCCAGGCGAATCGGCTGAAGCCTTCATTTCTGCAGTTTATAAACTAGCAGAGCACTGTCAATATGGCCCTCTGCGGGAGGAAATGATCAGAGACAGGTTAGTGGTAGGGATAAAGCATCATGGCCTATCTGAAAAACTGCAAATGGACAGTGAATTAACACTTGAAAAAGCTGTTACCAAAATAAGACAACATGAAGAAATTAAAAAACAGCAACCTACAGTGAGAGAAACAAAAACAACAGAACAAGGAGAAGCAAATGTGGACTTGCTGAAATTCAAGAAAAAGTCACACAGAGATTACCAGACAGGGAAAACAACCTACGGACGGGAACGAAAGGATTTCCAGAAAGGACAGAAAAACTGTGGACGATGTGGAAAAGGACCAGCACACTCCCTGAACAACTGTGCTGCACGAGACGCAGAATGCAGAAAATGTCGGAAGAGAGGACATTTTGCAGCTGTTTGTAGGTCAGGTAGAGTAGGTGCAGTTCTCGAGGCAGAAGAAGAGGACGCTCTTTTCCTTGGAGCGTTGTCCACAGGAAAGAAACCTGAATCATGGAAAAAGACATTGAAAGTGAATGGTCAAGACATTACCTTCAAGTTGGATACAGGGGCGGACGCGACAGTTATCCCAGGTACCGCCTACTCAAAAGAATGTCACGGCCCACTCGCCAAAGCAACAATACCATTGTGTGGGCCCAGCAATGAACCTTTAAAGGTGAGAGGTCAGTTCAATGGACTCATAGAATATAAAGACAGAACAACAACACAACCAGTGTATGTGGTACAAAAGCTTGCTACTCCTCTGCTGGGTTTGCCAGCAATCTCAGACCTGAAGCTACTGCATCTAGTCGACAGTGTAAGAGAGCTGGAGGCAGATATGAAGAAACAATACCCCAAAGTCTTCACAGGACTGGGCTGCCTAAAAGGGGAGTACAAAATTAAGTTGAAGGAAGACGCCAAACCCTACGCATTGTCACTCCCACGACGTGTACCTCTACCATTAAACGACAAAGTCAAAGAGGAGCTCCAGAGAATGGAGAAAATGGGGGTTATCATGCCAATCGAAGAAGCTACGGATTGGTGTGCAGGTATGGTTGTGGCACCAAAGCCCAAAGGAAAGATCAGGATCTGCTCCGATATGACCCATCTGAATGAGTATATCTGCAGAGAAAGACATATATTGCCGGCCGTCGATGAAACCCTGGCCAAGCTTGCAGGGGCAACCGTCTTTACAAAGCTGGATGCCACGGCCGGATTCTGGCAGGTACCCCTACATCCAAAATCAGTCCCGCTGACCACATTTATCACCCCTTTCGGGCGATACTGTTACAAGAGACTGCCCTTCGGGATTTCGTCAGCACCCGAACACTTTCAAAAGCGGATAACACAGATGCTGACAGGGCTAGAAGGGACTGTATGTCATGCTGACGACATTCTTGTTTTTGGATCGACGCGTGAACAACATGACCACAGACTGCACAGAGTGTTGGCACGGCTCCAGGAAGAGGGCCTGACACTCAATAACGACAAGTGCCAGTTTGCAGTTGACAAGGTCATGTTCCTGGGCCACATCGTCAGTGCAAGGGGCATTGAGGCAGATCCGGGCAAAATTAAAGCGATCACGGAGATGCCCACACCCAAAGATGCTGCTGATGTTAAAAGGTTTGTGGGCATGGTCAACTACGTGGGAAAGTTCTCTCCACGCATAGCAGAGCTCACACAACCGCTACGAGATTTGCTCAAGGCAGACACTGACTGGGTGTGGGGGAGTGCGCAGCAGAGAGCGTTTGATGAGCTGCGCAAAGAACTGAGCTCACCAACAGTGCTGGCGCAGTACTGCCTGCACAGAGACACGACAGTCGCAGCAGATGCTTCCTCCTTTGGGCTGGGAGGAGTTTTGTCTCAGAAGCAGCTGTCTGGAGAATGGAGGCCAGTCGCCTTTATATCACGCAGCATGACGGAGACTGAGCGCAGGTACGCCCAGATAGAAAAGGAGGCGCTCGCGCTTACTTGGGCGTGTGAGCGTTTCCAGTCTTACCTGATAGGGATGGACTTTTTGATACAGACTGATCACAAGCCTCTCATCTCCTTGCTAGGCAGCAGAGCACTAGATGACTTGCCACCTCGCATTCTGAGATTCAGGTTGCGACTGCTTCGTTTCACGTACAAGATAGAACACGTGCCTGGAAAGAAATTGATCACAGCGGATGCACTGTCCAGGGCACCGATTCAAGCCCCGCCTACACCAGAGGAAAGACAGCTGGAACAGGATGTGTGTGTATCCCTCAACTTGATAATGGAGCACTTTCCAGCATCAGAGCAGAGGCTGGTGCAGATCAGGACGGCACAGGACACAGATGATGTCTGCAAAAGACTGAAAAACATGGTACAGACAGGTTGGCCTCTGAGCAGAAAAGCTCTTCCACCTCAACTACAGCTGTACTGGCAGTATCACCAGGACCTGCTGGTTGTAGACGGACTACTGATGAAAGGCGAAAGACTCGTCATCCCGGTCACAATGCAAGAGGAAATGCTCAACAAAATACATGAAGGTCACCAAGGTATAACAAAGTGTGTTGCCAGAGCACAGCAGTCCTTGTGGTGGCTAGGTCTGACCAAACAGATCAAACAGAGAGTAGAAAACTGTGCAACCTGTGCACGTGAGGCTCACAGTGCGCCAGAGCCGCTGTTGACGACTCCATTGCCTGAAAGGCCATGGCAGCGTGTGGCAGCGGATCTCTTCCAGTGGGACAATGCCATGTACCTCGTGGTTATTGACTATTATTCGCGCTATATAGAAGTAGCTAACCTTACCTCCACCACCACAGCGCACGTGACAGGAAAGATGAAGTCTATTTTTGCTCGCCATGGGGTCCCAGAGACCGTAATCACGGACAACGGCCCCCAGTTCTCTGCAGCGGAGTTTGCAGCCTTCGCCAGAGACTATGACTTCAAGCACGCAACGAGCAGCCCCCGCTACCCTCAAAGTAACGGAGAGGCTGAGAGGGCCGTGAGGACAGTAAAATCTCTCCTGAAAAAGGGGGAGGATCCACACAAGGCACTCATGGCTTACAGAGCCACTCCCTTGTCACACGGCTCATCCCCTGCACAGCTGCTAATGGGCCGCAACATCAGGACACCTCTGCCTGTCAGCCAAGAGAAGTTACAGCCAAGATGGCCTGACCTCCAGGCTTTCAGACAGAAAGATCAGGACTTGAAAGAAAAACAGGCCTCGTGGTTCAACAAACGACACAGCACAAAGACAAGACAAGATCTCAGACCAGGACAAAGGGTCTGGGTGAAGGACACAAAAGAAACAGGGACTGTCAGTGGTCCAGCTCAGACACCCAGGTCTTACAACATAGACCTGCCTTCAGGAAGTCTCAGGAGAAACCGATCTCACATCAGGGTCGTTCCAGAGACTGCCAGAGAGACTAGATTGGGCCGGACCATAAGACCACCAAACAGACTGGATTTGTAGACTAGATAGAAAGCTGTGGTTTGTTTCACAGGGCAGAATAAACCCTGCACAGCTCGGGGACCCGGGTAGTCGACCCCGACCCCTAGAGAAGAAAGATGTATATGTTTTAATGTTTGTTCAATGAAAAAAAAAAAGAGCAAGAGTATGTAATATTGAAAGAAAACATTTGCCAAAGTGTCAGTTAAAAGAAAAAAAAAAAGGTTATGTTGTTATACCAGATGTTAACCAGAATATACTGTATGTTTACAGGTGATGTTTTGCACTACTGAAAAAAAAAAAACAGAGAGGAAAGGAAAAGTAATGCTGTTTACTTGAATATTTAGTGCTCAGGTTTACTATGTTTACTGTTCAAGTTTATTAACAAATACGGTAAAACAAAAGAAGTTCTTTTGAGAGTCTGACAGTTAACTAAAGGGGGGAGATGTAGCGAGAGCAGATGTGTGTACCTGTTGTGTAGGGAACATATTAGGAGACGGACATACCGGAAGTATAAGTGTATGTGTATGCAGAGTTGTAAATAAAGTGAACTGCAGACCGACGTCGTCTCCCGTCTGGAACTATCTACAGACTGCCTGAACACGGCATGTTACAAAAGCAACATGGAAAGCTAATGGAACTGTATGGTTTTCATATTGTAACCAGTGTATTTACATTTTATTTACATAAAGTTTTGATAGTTTGAGTGTTTTTTATGAGATAGGCCTATTATTTTGTAAAAAAAAAAAAAAAGAAAGAAAAGAAAAAAATCCACAGCTTGTTATTGGCCACAGGTTTAACGAGATAACGACATATAAACAACAGAGCAGTGCTGTGGACAAGTTGTGTTGTTTTTCTTGTATTTTTCCGTCACATGACACATCAATGTTGGTCATGGGTTCACACCCTGAGGGTTTGTTTCTCTCAGGGAGTGCAGGGTAAACCCATTGGAAATATTAGAAAATATTTAAGGCTTTTCTGAAATGTTTAGAAAATAAATTCTTGTTAAAGCTTTGGAGGGTTAAAGTAATGATGGTGATTCCATGATAAAAGCACTTAAGACTTAATTATACTGTACTAATAGCGTCAGACTGGCTAATATGAGAGGCAAAGTCACACACATCAGCTTTGAGCTCAGGAGGAAACCGAGCAGACAGGTAGACTACATATGGAAGTAATATGGCAGCTGTTTGACTGACCTGTGTGTAAACGGTGGACAGGTGTGTGTGGCGCGACATGTGCACACAGGTGTGTAACATAAACAGCTGCCAGGTGTAAACACACACACACACAGCGAGGATAAGGCGGCCTCATCAGTTATGTGTGCTGATTGAAACTTAAACTTACTGATTCACAACAATAACATGTGGCTCTGCTCAGCATTATTTATTATGTTTTTTTTCCCAAATGAGAGAAATGTTCACTGACACTTTATCTTATTAACTAAACATGGAAACAGACCTGAGCGCTGTGACTCATCAAGGAGCACAGGTGGTACTAATAACAAAAATGACAATCTGCTTGGTTTAAATGGCCTTGTAATGTAATTCATTACATCTGTTTCTCCTTCTATGACAGATCGAAAACTCTAATGTGGAAAAAAAAAAGTCAAGTCAAGTTTTTTTTTTTTTTAAAGAGTCAAATATTCAGAGTTGAGTAAACAGAACTTAAAATCTTTCCATATTACAAAATAAGTCTGGTTCTTGAGTTATTTGGCCACAATACCACGACTGAAATTACACCAAATGGATCTGTTTAAACCAAACTAAAACAAAGTTGCTGATATAAGAAGAATTTCTAAGATAAAAAAGTTTAAAAAAAGTAAAAAAAAAAAAAAAAGGAAAATCAGGAACAAGCAACTTTGAAATATTCTCCCTGGCATGTACCACTTCCTCCACAGGTGTTTTCATTCCCTCCTCATTACACCTCGAATAGTTCACTAGACTCTGTGTATTTATAAGAGAGATAAAGGTGACATGTGTTTTGATCCAACAGGTGGAATAAACCAACCAGAGAGTGGGAGATATGATGAACTCCTGATGAAGCTCTATTCCTGCAAAATCAGCAAAATCAGAAAAAATACTGAAGTGGACCCCTGCCTGCTGACTTTTCAACGCCACTTTTTTCAAAGACAATAGTATTATCATTTTTTATTTATTTAAACCATGACAATGACGATGAGTGAAAGTAACAACTTATCTGTCATACTGATTTAATACTTCTCCACTGTCTCATGAAAGTTTTGGTTTTCTTGTTTCTAATGTCCTACTAGGCCTGTGAAAATGTAGCCTACTGTAACATTAGTGCGTTTTATGTTTCAATACGGGATGATGCAGTATAATTATCAGTTTATTCATCATATTAAACCATATTTTAGGCAATACCTGTGTAATTTCTGTGTTATACCTGTGTAATAACAGGTTGGCCCCAAAGAGAAAACCGCCCTTCACCCTTTGTCCTTTGCTCTTTACCCTATTATCTTACAACACATTGCCTGGTATCACTTACTATAGGCTAATAATGATAAAATACAATTCCTTGTGAGATACAAATACTTTTCGCATCTATTCGCTATAAGAAAACAAGCTCTACAGAAGAAAACAGTAGCCAACATACTTGCCCCAAGTGGGATTCAAACCTAAATCTTCCCAATCCCAAGTCACTGGCATTATATGCCTAATATGTTGTTTGTCCACAAGATCTGTAGAAGAAGAGCTTGTTTTCTTGTAGGCCTAATGAATATGTGAAATGTATTTGCTGTAATCACAACAAAGTTTTGTGTCATTAAAGCAGAAGTGAGTGATATATTTGTGTTAATATAAGTCTTAAATAGTTATATCTTCCGACAGCAATCACTTACATAGAGTGTTTGGACTGAAACACGGGTCTCTCAGTCCCTCTGCTCTGCTCTGAGCCGAAGAGAAAACATTTATCGTATCCTACAGTTTTTATCCAATGAGGAGAGAGAACGGCATGCAGGGCTGTGTGTGCAGCCAAGGAACGCCGTGAATGTGGTGACGTAGCGACGAGGACTGTTATGGTGCGTTCAAGGAAACTCGTATTTTTCCGACCGTGAAGTGGTACCAGTTCGATCTGGTACGAGTTCACCGGTCGGAAGTTACGAGTGGCCGTTATAGTGACTTTCACCGGTAAAACAGGTCGGAAAAACACGAGTGGGTTGCCTGGAACGCTACAAAGTCGTAAGTTGTGACTTGAAGCTGTAATTTACGATTTCAAAAGCCTGCCTGGAACGCAGCATTAGCGAAAACGACCGGATCACTCACTTCTGCTTTAAGTGCCATTAGGAACCCATATGATAGGATAGGTCAGTGGGTAAAACCATTAACTTTGGATTGGAAGGCTGTGCGTTCAAATCCCACTCATGGTTGGAGTGACCGTGTGCTCTGCTTTGTGTGGGACTGTGCAGCATTTTACAGTAATCCATTGTCCCATGTCATGCATATTGAGGCGATGTCCCCGTATTTTGATTAGCTCTAGGTTTCTTTGCTTTTAAAAAAAATCAGTTCTAGTTTTCAGGCCACCACTGCAAGACTTTTTTAAATACAATCTCATTATACCTTCCGTCTGTGCGTCCTGTACTGAGCATCTCAATCTAAGTTAGCAGCTGGCTAGCTCAGCCTGTACAGCTAGCTAATGTTAATGTGAGTATTATTCAGGGTTAAATGTAGAATGATTTAGTCAGATTAGTCTCCTGGAGGTTTTTATGGGCCGCTAGAAGTGTCATCACCTTGCAACGGCCCTGTGGTCTAATATAAAGTCCATGGGCCTGTCTGAGGCCTTGTGATGCTCAGGTGGGAAATCTCAGAGTGAGCACTCTGGCGCTCTCTGCTGGATCAGAGGTGCAATGACACACACATGAGTCTGAACAGAAACAACCCTCACATCTGGTCTAATCAAGTTAAGTTCACTTTATCTGTGACTGAGTATCATGAACATGAAATAAATTTGACGTTATTTATGGTAAATGTGCTTAATTAAAAATTTTTTTAAACATAACTCAATTTATATGTGAGTGAATTCAACATTTTCCAAACATGTGTACAGTGAAAACACACTGGACCTCCGTCACCTTACACTGCAACTATTTTTATCTTTATTGACTGTAATTGAATATCTGCATACATGTTTGATCCTCCCCATGACTAATTCAGGGAGAAAACACAGATGGTTTTTGCAGCTTTTGTTGATTCCTCTCACTGAAATGTAGAAGGGAAAAAAATTATATTATAATCATCAGCTTTTGATTTTCCCACAAATCAAGTCACGGTGATTATGGTGAAGTCAGACTTCTAAGGGAATAAGAGTATGTAAAATAATTATGAGCTCATTGAGCCAGGATTGAATTATATATTCAATATTAATAAATTAAAGCAGAAGTAAGCGGAATATTTGTGTTAATATAAGTCTTAAATAGTTATATCTTCCGACAGCAATCACTTACATAGAGTGTTTGGTCTGAAACACGGGTCTGTCAGTCCCTCTGCTCTGCTGTAAGCCGAGGAGAAAACTTTCCTTGTATCCTACAACCTTTATCCAATGAGGAGAGAGAACGGCATAAAGGGGCGGTCCTCTCTGTGTGTGCAGCCAAGGGATGCGCGTGAATGTGGTGACGTAGGGACGAGGGCTTAACAAAGACATTATACAATTTAATACAGACTACTCACAAAACGTTAGGTATATTCCACTTTTGGGTGAGATTGATGGAAAATGGAAAAAATCGATGCTACAGTGATATTATATCATAAAAGTTAAAGCAGATATCAGTGGAATGTTTTTGTTAATATAAGTCCTAAATAGTCCTATTTTCCGTCAGCAATCACTTACATGAAGTATTTCAGCCTAAACACGAGTCTCTCCGTCACTCTGCTCTGCTGTAACCCGAGGAGAAAATTTTCCTTGTGGGATACAAGTGTTATCCAATGAGGAGAGAGAACGGCATGAAGGGCTGTGTGTGCAGCCAAGGGATGCGCGTGAATGTGGTGACGTAGCACGAGGACCAATTGATGCCTGACAAGGGCGGGGGCTGCTAACTCATGGTGCGTTCAAAGAAACTCGTACTTTGTGTTTTTCCTTCCTGTGAAGTCATACCAGTTCGATCTGGTACGAGTTCACGGGTCGGAAGTTACGAGTGGCCGTTATAGGGAACTTTCACAGACAACAGGATGGTAAAAACACGAGCTACGGGTTACCTGGAACGCTACCAAGTCGTAGTTGTGACTTGAAGCTGTAACTTACGGTTTCAAAAGCCTGCCTTGAACGCAGCATTAGCCGAAACGGCCGTGAAGCTGATATCTGCTTTAAGTCAATGGTAATTTCTTTATCTCCAACAATGTATTGAAACTAAAGCTAACAACAGTGGTGGGCATACCACAACAAAACATGTCAATGTGTTACTGTAATAAGTTGTCATGTGACCGAAGGACGTCCACTTCTCTGTTTTTCTGTGACTCTTCCAATCTGCTGATGACACTCTGTGACACTCTGAGCTCAGTGGACGCTTCCCTCTGACAACATCCCATCATCGCCTGAAGCCTCCACATGGCCCAGGTCCTGTTGATGGATCATTATAAAGGTGTGGTCTTGGTGTCATGATGTGAAGAGTACGATGAAGAGCGCTGTTTCAATACAAACTGTCACTGAACCAGAACATTTAGTGGTCGATTCATGGATCAGACACTTGTTTTTGTAAAAAAAAAAATTGTGGTTAATCACCTTATTAGAGAACAGCATGTTATGTTATAAGGACTGAAACGTTGAACAGTTGGACATGTGCTGTCAAAAGTTTAGAGAAGGTCAAATTCAGTTCACCTGTAAAAGTTATTGTGCATTTTAGGTTCACTCTGACATTTCATCCAATAGTTTATTGTGAGTAGTGTCTTACAAAGCTGCAGCAGCTCGTTCAGTAAGAGGCAGGAGAAAAATCTGAGTGGATCTTACTTTTAGAGGAAGAACTTACTTATATCAGAGCACAGAAGTTAATGGATAACTTGTGTGATCCAATTTTTGGATCTTGTACCTTATCATTAATAACAAATAGTTTTCTAAATGTACTTTCCTGCAGCAATTGGCAAAATTACACATTCAAGAAAACCAATGATGTTAATAGAAAACATTATGAATGTAGATGTAGTTTAGATGTTCTCTGGTGTTGTATTAAAAGCTTATGAATTGTACTTCCAAGGTTCATTAAGCAAAATACAGAAATACTCAAGTCTCCAAATAAATGAGCAAAGGAATCGCTTGCATGCACTGTGTAATGAAAATAGTTGGTGCTACAGTACTAATTGTGTGTTTTTTTTTTTAACTTCCCTAAATCTGCTCTTTACTGTAAGATTTCACAGCCTCGGTCAGTTCATGTTCTGGACACTAGATGGAGCCGTTGTTCCACTAATGGAGGCTCCCAGCAGACAAATAGACAGTCAGTCAGTCAGTCAGTCTGGGTGCACAGCACAGTCGGCTCAGTGTCATAGAGACATAGTATCACAATCAAGACAACTAATCAAGTCTGAAAAATGTATATTTATATTTGCTGTGTCACTATTAGTGGTGCATTTTTTCTTTTAATGATATAAAACCCCTCAAGGACACATTTCTGAAATCAAAAAGTCTGCACACACACGCACACACACATATACTAAAAGACAGGATGTGTGATCTATAAAATTAAAAAAAAAAAAAAAAAAACTATTTCAGTCATTTCAATAAACTGAACACCTTCCCCCTTTTTCACATGAAATAAATAATTTTGCGCAGAAAATTCTCCAGATGTCATTCTTATTATTATTATTAGCACTTGCTCGGACAGAGATGAAGAGGATTGCCATCAAATTAGCGGTCACCTTGATCATCAGAATATTTTATTATTAGAAATATAAGGAGGTTCATAAAGGCTCTGCAGTCTGTCATGGTCATCTCCTGATAATAGACCTGAAAGAAAGGCTATAGGCTAACGTCCAGCTTTGCTTGATTATACATATTAATGACACCTTTCAGAAAATCACAATTCTTTTTTTCCTCCTTTTTTTTTGGTGTTGGGTGCGAAGGGCAAACTGTAATAAATGGTTGATATTATTCAGTTAAGGAATAATCCCTTTAATCAGGATGAGGAAACTTGAGCATGAGACTGGTTGAATTCTTAAATAATTCAACTAAATTAATTTTATATGTAATAATATGATCACTTAACCAGGAAAAAACAACAAATCTGTTTGGAACTAATGAGCCCATATAAGCTTGAGAACATTGGCTTTATAATTAAAAGGATAATAAAAACAATTGCTTTGCCGTGCTGGGGTCTGTGGAGACAGAGCTGCAGGTTCTTATACTGTATGATACTATACACTGCATGGGCTTCCTTCCTACTGGTCCAAGTGTTAGGCTGTGAGACAAGCTGCAAAGGGGCTTTTGTTGAAGTGCTCAAGATAACACAAAGAAAAACTTCAAACAGGCATCTTATTGTGCTCTATTCTTCTGGGCAAGCTGATTACAGTTAAGGATAAAAGTTGTTCCTATATGGTAAACTAATGCGGGGAATCAGAGAGCACTAATTAAGTCATGGGGGGATCCGAGGCGGTCGGCGCGGATGTGTTCCCCAACGCCCAGACCATAGGGGGGTTTAAGTGGGAACTTTAAGAGCCCAACAGCAGCAGGCAGCATCAAACGGTGTTTATTGTCAGCTGAGTGAGTGTCCGGTAAAAGCCATGAACCGCTGGATCTGCAAAGCCACCTGGGAAAAAAAAGGAAAAAAAAAAAAAAGAAGAGAAGAAGCAAAAGCTGCAGCTTCTTCTTAGCCTGAGCACTGATAGGCTTCTCTGTTCCCCCACATTTCATCCCCTCCGCCCCCCCACCCCAGCAGAGCTTAGGAAGTTGCTCCATCTTTCTGTGGTGGAGAAAACACAACCACTGACTCTCACTATGTGTGTGAGTCGGTGCAGAAAGTGTTTTTATATATATATATATTTTTTTTTTCTCCAGGCAGGTCTATGCAAAAATAAATAAATAAATACACTGAAATACATGTTAACATAATGAAACAATAAGGGAAATAATAGAAGTTTGCCAAGTTCCAACCTTTGATTTAACTCACTTAAAAAAAAAAAAAAAACCCAGTCACCATGAAAATTAAATGAATTCATTGTTTTGTTATTTTACTCTCCTTTTGTGTGATGAAAATTTGACTGATTGAATAAAAAAAGCAAAGAAAAAAAGAACCTTAACACTTCAATATCCCCTTTAAAAAAAAAAAAAGTAAAATAAATCAGACAGACTTTGATGAACCTGGACCTCAGGTCAGTGTCAACATGTTGTATCTCATTTTCTAACACTAAACCAATGGAGGCTTCACAGAACGGATATTACTAACTAATTGTTACAGACTTCATGATCACAGCTGTGAATAGCCGCAGCACTGAAGCTTTGTCACTTCTGTTTGTTCTACGACCTCGGTCGACACTGAAGAGACACAACTTGTTTAATGGTGTGTGTACTTGTGTGTGTGTGTGTGTATTTGTGTGTGTGTGTGTGTTCTGTGAGGTTTAAGTAAATAAGCGTGTATGTGATTTACTGATCGTGTCTTTGCATTAGGATGTCTGACATGAATATGCATCAGCTGGTGTGATGTCACAACTGTAACTGACCACGTTTTTGACTGTGGTCTTTTTCTTTTCTTTTCTTTTCTTTTTTTTAAAATAGTTTTACCTTTGTAATTTGTCTTAATGTTAGACTTTATGTGCTTTCCCCTTCCTGGATGCACCTTCTTTAAAATGATTCATATTATATTCCTACCCAGTCATATTTCTGTACACCTCACCTGTCATCGCTCCCAACATCAGCACCAGCTGCTTGTTTCTCTTTTTCCAACCATGTTTATCTGATTTAATTAATTCCCCATTCTTTGTTTTATTAATGAGAGTTATTATTGAACAGGCATATTATTTTTGCATTCTGAAACAAATTATGTATGAATGAGCAGCTTTTGCAGCAGCAGGAGGGGAAGGGGGGGTTGGTCAGCTGGGAGATTATTAACAACAGTTTAAACAAAATGTTGCTGTGTTTTTTTCTTCTTCTTTACAACTGTATAAATGTCTGATACGATTTAGTTGTGCACGTTTGTTGTGATGCAAACACATACACACATACATATACAGTATACACACATACACACAAGCAGATGCACACTTTTTTGTAACCCCTTCCCTCATTATTAGGAGGGCCTGTCCCTCTGCTTGTAGCCACCTGCAAATTACAATTTAGTACTCCAAGAGTTAAGACTGTGTTCTTTCAACCCATTGTGTGTGTATTTGTGTGTTTGTGAGTGTGTGTGTGTGAGTGTGTGTGTGTGGTTGTGTGTGTGTCGGGGGAGGGGTAGAGAGAGAGTCTGGTAGAAAACCTTTAATCCGGGTGCTGTCAGGCCCAAACCCGGCTTGACGTCCCATTGATGTGGAACAGAACAAAACACAGGGCCCCTTGCTAAGCTCCCACTGGCTCACTCACACACACATGCACGCACACACACACACACACACACACACACACACACACACACACACACACACACACACACACACACACACACTGGGCCCCCCCCCCCTCCCACTCTAAAGCCCCCAGCCTGGGCCCCTGCTCTCTAACTGGGAAGGGCATTCCTCAGCCTATACACACGCGTGTGCATACGCAAACTCACTCATTCTCTAACAGACATGCCCGTGCACACACACACACACACACATGCACACACACACACACATGCACGCACACACTGACCTGAAAGAACACAGCTTTAACTCTTTGAGTGCCGTGCTGTAATTAGCAGGTGGCAACGTCTCTCTCTCTCTCCCTCTCTCCCTCTCTCTCTCTACTATAGAGTATGAGCCCATTCATTTCCATATGTAAACTTGAGTGTGTGTGTTTGAAAGTGTCACAGCACACACACACACAGACACACACACACACACACAGACACACACACGCATCATAAGTTTGCGAGATGCTTAGATACAGTTAACAGAAGCCAGATGCTCCAGTGTGTGTTGCCAGTAATGAAAGTGTGTATCCGTGGTGACAACAAACAGTTATTATTGTCCTGCTGTTTGGACAGCTCCCAGTCCGCAGCATCTCTGTTTACTATTAGCTTAAAGAGAGAGAAACAGAGGAGAGACAGAGAGCAGAGACGGAGAGAAAGAGAAAGAGAGGGAGAGAGGGAGGCAGCTGCATGTCTGAGCAGACACAGAAAGAGACTTATATCAGAATAAACATGTGTTTTAGTTAATGGTCTGGAACTGTCTGGGATATTAATATTTGTTGGGGCGCTGTTGTTCCCTCGGTGACCAGCAGGGGGAGTTATGGGCAACAGGCGGTCACAGACGGAGCAGAACCTCCTCCTATACTCCCCAAACTTTGACCCAGAGTTGGCCCCTGTGAGGTTGAAACGTTGTGTTTCATCAGTTCAGTTTCAGCCTCAGTCAGTCTGGAGCTCAGGTGGTCCTGGAGGGAAGAGGGGAGGGAGAGGGGAGGGAGGAGGGAGAGAGGAGGGGGGGTTCAGTGGGAGGTCAGAGGTGGCTGCCACAGGTTATCACTCCGGCACGGTGGGAACGCAGCCCAACACTTCGAGTAAAAAGCACGAGGTAAGGAAGCCGCCAAACACCTACTGTATGGAAAACATTCCCACCTGTGGCCGTGGTGGTAGCTACACTCACTCACTCACTCACTAACTCCCCTCCCCTCCCCTCCCCTCCCTCATCCCTTTCACCTTCAGCAGGACCAGACTCACTCCTCGGTTTCCGCTGTTAAATTACAGAGATCTTTATTCCCCGACGCTGGAATTCTGCTGCTTCCGTTTCGGGATGTCAGAACTCCAAGTGAGCCGTTTGTGTTTGGGCCGGGCTGCGGTCCAGAGAGAGAGAGAGAGAGAGAGGGGCCTGCTGAACAGCCCCAACCAAAATGTTTTTATTGACGGGCGAAAGCAGTCGGGCCGACAGCACCGATTGGCTGTAATTGGTCGGCAAGTCAGTGGTGTGTTTGAAATACCCTATGTAAAGTGGCAGCCTTTAAAAAAGTACACACACAGAGACACACACACACACACACACACACATACGCCCACCCCTGTTTCTTCCCCTCCCGTCGCCTTAAGAGAAGCCAGATGGGCCACGGGGAAGCAATCACCCCTCTATTTGTCTTGGTGCTGATCAGGTTAGTGAAGTGTTCTCAGCCCTGGCCAGGAGTCGTCTACACACTGCTGCCTGTTGTCCCTGCAGCTCAGTCAGCTGCATGACTTGAGCCAACTGGCCCGGTCAGCCCGCTCTGGGACTATCCAAACAGCAGAACAGTGAGCAGGGAGAATTGCTCTATCACCGGCGAAGGGCAATAAATGGCAGAGGTAATGTTTTTTGTCCGTCGGTTACAGGTTTTGGTGTCCTCTTTTGCGGGGAGTTTGACGTACGACCGAGGGCCCGGATCCAGAAGCTTGAACATCGGCCCCTTTTCCCTTCCACTCGCTGCAGCGTACGAGGGATAAGTAGACGAATTGAGCTAATGTATAAATACGAGGTTGAGTGAGGAAGCGGGAGGCTAACATCTTTCATCTGTTGATATGGACACCACCGTTTAGGGCTGGGTCAATGGATGGGAGGTGTGGAGGCAAGCAGCACTGTGTGCAGAGCATTCCAGCCGCTGAATACACCACAGATGGTTTGGTTTAGAGCAATGAAATGAGCACCAGACACAGAGCAGTGACAGTGAATGAAAGCCTCAATGATGCACATACACACACACACACACACACATACACACACACATGCACGTAGCCGCGTAGCCGTGACTGCACGGGTTAATGGAGTGACGGAATCCAGAAGGAATTTTACTCAAGGACTCGGGGAGTGAACTATTAGGTAGCCTCTAAACTACCCTGCTGCACAAACTCTAAGAGCACTGCTCACTTCTTTCACTGCTCACCGCATCTATAGCTTTTTTTTTTCTTTTTTTTTTAATGAGGGCACAAGGTATGCAAGGATGAAAGTTCATATAAATCAAGAGAGAGGATGAAAGACAGCAATCGTAAAACAAAAAAATATATAAAAAAGGACAAATGGATGGTTAATGAACGAGGAGGCAAAAAGACGGTTACATCAGTGAAACCTGATCCCATTCAGACTTGCTCACCTCGGGATTGGCTGGCCCTCCCATGAACCCTGACCCTTGACATTGTCTGGGGCTTGTGACCTTGAGTGAAGTACAGGCAGACAGATCTCAGCGTCTCCTCCGTGCTCTTTCTCTCTCTTTCTCTCTCCCTTGCCTCTTCCTCTCTGCCCATTCGTCTCCAGCCAGCCAGCGAGGGAGCGAGGGCCGGCTGCTGGGAGGAGATGGAGAGCAGAAATGTCAGCGAGACATTAAACAGAGTGCGTCTGTGTGTGCTCTCGTAGTCCAACCTGTCTGATTTCCCTCTCTCTCCCCTCCCTCCTCTTCCTCCTCCTCAAATCTCCTCTATATATACGCTTCTCCGTCCAGCCATAAATTCATCCTCTTCTCCCCCAAATCTTTTTGTCTTTTTTTTTGCTCCATCAACACCCCCATCACTTTTATTTTCCTGCAGATCCTCCCTTTGCCTCTCATATTGGTTTATTACATCCCATTACTTTTCAAGGCCGCGTACCATCAACACTAATTCAAATAACATTTTTGCATTGTGTGTAAGTGTATTGGTTGGCGACATGCAGACGGAAATACCAGCCATTTTTTAGAAGTTACATGCTATTTATATAGCCTCAAATGCCTGAATGAGTAAACATGGATACATTATAAAAGTCCTATAAATCAATGAAATACAGCACAACTCTAGTGTCATAACAATGCATGAGGAACCTTCCATGCAGACATGTTTAGGATGTGCTGATACCACAGGCAGCAGGTCTGTCCACAAAAAAACTAAACAAAACCCCTGCCTACTGGCACCTAAAGCTCACTAATTTTAGATTTAAAGGTTTTTAGAGGGGAGTGGGGGGGTTACGAGCCGCACTATTTCTTGGCTGGGATCAGTTTAGCTCCTGGAGGCTTGTCATCACCTAGCTGCTTCCCCCTAACTCTTAACAAAACAGAGAATAAGAACATTTCCCAAAATTACGACCCGTTCTTTTCATTTTGTGGAAGAATCCCCCCCAAAAAAATCGTAATCCCAAAGATGTATCCATATAGCCGCAGGGATGGAATCAAAATATTCCACTTTGAGGTGAGAATAAGTGAATAAATATCACTTTTTTATGACGTTAATTGTCAATGGACCATTATATTGTTGCAGACTTATTCAAAATATGTGCCCACCTCCTCTTCCTCTCCTCTCCTCTCCTCTCCTCTCCTCTCCTCTCCTCTCCTCTCCTCTCCTCTCTTCTACTCTCCCACCTGTGGACACACACACATGCATGTACACACATACCTACAGTACAGTACATGCAGAGTTGGCAGACGCACACAGAAGTCTCTCTGTGCTGTCCCGGTACAGAACATGGCAGCAGAGTGCAGCCGAGTGGTGTTTATTTTATTGGATGTTTATTTCGCTCTGTAAAACATGCCACTCAGGGACCTTTTTGCGAAGAGCGATGCACTCAAACCCGTCCTCGCTCTCCCTCTCTCTGCCTCTCTCTCCCTCCGTCTCTCCCAGCGTAAACAGTGTGTATATTGGGGAGTGTGTCCTCCACTAGTTTGTGTGGATGTGTAATCCATCCAGTCAGACACTGTAAACAACATCTCTACATGTTTATAAATACTGCCCAACCACTCTAATGAATTTATGGTAATGCCTTGTTCTACTGCTTCTGCTATGTATGTGTGTGTATGTGCGTGCATGTATGTGTGTATGTGTGTGTGCATGGATTACTATTCTACTAAAGAGTACTGCATATACTGTATTTTACTGCTTTCTAGAGGGGGTTTATTTCCTGGTGTGCACAGCCTGGTAAAAGCTTAAAACCTGTGACAGCAGCGAGAGCGGTGACTGACTGTTATGAACCGATGTGCCACAGTATGAAGTCTATTAGCAAAGCAGCTCTGTTTTATTCCATTTACCTCACTTCAACTTCACCACGGCAAAAGATCCAGTCTCTTATTAATAATGAAGTGTATGTGTTATATTTATGTAGAAGTTTGTTCCATGGATTTCTGACTTTGATGATTTTTTAAACACACGGCAAAACCAGTCACCGCCACACTGGAAATCCTTGCACGTTGTTAAACTCGCCATTAGAGTCTTATTTCACCACATTTCCTTGTTTGCAAGAAAAGAGAGAGACGTTCAACCTAATTTCCAGAGTCGGAAATACATCGAAGGGCAAACCAAAGTATTAGTCATTGTGTAAGTGGTGGTGTCTGTTCTCTGACTGCTTTTTATTTGCCTTTCACAATATAACTCAGTCTGCTATATTACCTTATGAATAACAACTGACCTTAACGTTCCAGTTAGTCCAACTGCTGTTTCTCCTGCAGCTTTTTTCATTGAACTAAATGACCCCCCACCCCCCCTCCTCCATCAAGACTATATCCTCTCTTAGAAAGAAATATAACATCAAGGAGATGTTGGATTCAACAGCAGACATTAATAAATCTTTGGTTGGAAATGGAAATCATCAATTCATTGTCTGCACTGCTTATCCATGCATGCACGACAAGGTTACCGTAGGGACACATAAAGAGACTAACAACACACACACACACTCACATTCACACACTATGGGAAACTTAGAGTCACCAATCAACCTGTTGCACATGGTTTTGGATTGTCGGAGGAGAACCCGGAGAACACCCCCTGCAGACACGAGCAGAATATGAAAACTCCACCCAGGAACGCCCCAGGTCCAGGAACTGAACCCACAACCACTCAGCCAAAATGGAAATCCGGTTGACATTAAAACCTAAAACTGTCAAACTGACATTGTGGTGTTTGGCAGGCGCTGTGTTTTTAACACACAAACCATATGTCAAAATGGCATCGGCATGGAAACCAACAAAATATCAATGCCAGCTGTTATCAGCTTTACACATCAAGCGCAAAGTTGGCACTGAATGTTATTCTGACAATAAGCTTTCACTTGCAACCTTTATTCAACCAATTATCAACAACGCCGTTGCCGAGCGTACAACGCTCACACTGGCAGCCATGCAGCTGCGTGCCTGCAGGGCTCAAACAGAAATGTATGCCATCTGAACTATTTGAACACTTAAGTCTCAAGTCATTTACATAAACATCTAGGTACAACATGTGCATGCATGTTAGTGCTTGAAGCTGGTATATCTATATAAATATAGATATATAGGGAGACCATGAAAACAAGGTGAGGTTGTTTGAGTTCTTGCCCTGCTGTGTTTGGAGCATTGAGAAGAATGGCACAAGGTTTGAAAACAGGTCCATTGATCATCTTGTCCTCCTCTGATCGTCCACTAATCAACAGGTCCTCCCACACTCTGCTTGTTGGAGTATCCTTGGGTAACATACTGAACCCTGAATTTCCCCTGATGATGTGTGTTTGTATAGCAGAAATTATATAAGTGCTGTGATGAATGCAAGTGTGAATAGCTGATTGTGAATGCAATGTAAAGCACTTTGAGTGGCCATTACTACAAATGTGCCATGTAAATGAAGTCCACTTATTTATACAACCACTTTTTTTTTTAAACGCATGACCAAGATGTAAACCAAGGCTAACAAGGGCTTCTTAACTATACCATAGAGCTTCCTCTCTGATTTGAGAGTGGCTATAATTGATATTTTTGCATGTATAAAATGGGAATGTGAACACAATGTGAAAGGGGTCGCCGTAGTGATTAACCTACAGGAAATTATCACCTCAATCTGCAGCTCCTCTCAGCTTTTATGAAGCTTTATATTTTATATTTTAAGAGTTTCAGTTCACAATCACAAATGTTTTGGTTCATTCACAATGGGGACATAATATGTGTCATGTTAAAAAAGATCAGGAGGTGGAAAAGGTTTTGAAAAAAAAACTCACCCCACACACCAGCAGCCATGCACAGTTCGAGGCTATAGCAAATTAAAGCAATTAAACTAGTCATTAGAATTTTATGTAACCACATTTCCTTGTTTGCAAGAAAAGCAAGGGTAATTCAACCTAATTCAGTGTCGGAAATGAGATTTTTGAGCATTTACAGACAAAAAACAGAGGTAGGCCTAACAGAGAGTAATATTTTACTTTGATTCATTAGGTGGCTGGGAATTCACTTCAAATTAATGATAATATTGGTAAGTGTAAAAAAAAAAAAAAAAAAAGGAGAAGCAGATAACGTTGGTCATTTCAGCTTGAAACATGAAGATATGACTGTTGTGTTCACATGGCTTCAGGCTCGGAGAACAGCGCCCCCTCTGGCTGTGGACATACGTGGTATTGCAGCTTTACCGCGGTGCTAGAGAGTGACGTTGGCACAAGTCGATTAGTCGGTTCAGGGTCAAACGCGGTGATTTTATCGTCACCTGGAAGAGACAGGCGCTGGAGAAGAAGCTGAAGTGAGCGGTGAGAGTCTGTGACCTTAAAACAAACACGACAAAATGAAAAAAACGAAAACAAAACGTAATATGAAACGTCCACGAGAGCTAGCTTAACTTTGATTAGCTAGTGTCTTTTTGCTAGTGCTAGCGAGTTCTAGAACGTCCAAAAAATAATCGCCATGGCAACAACAAGTGCGGGCAGTTGGACAACGTGGATGCATGAATGAAAGGACTACAACATCAAACCAGGTGAGTTGAGTACACCTGTGTGCCTCCATTGGTTGCTTCTTGGTTAGGCTACCTGCTGACTGTGTGTGTGGTTGTGGAGCCACAGGCTTGTAAGGCCTGGTAGGTTATGTTGGTCCATGTACACAGTGTAAGTCATTGCCTATATTTGTTTTATTTCTCCCAATCTCATGTTTTAGTCTTGAATATTGAGGTATTATCTTTATGGTATGTGCATCCTATTAGGCCTACAGTTTTTCTGAATTACTAAAACACTAAATTCTACTTTGTGAACCAAGTCCTCAGTGGCCTGAGCCATTTATTGAACCGGTTCCACTTTTGGCTAAACTATAAACAGTTTTCAGCCGTTTGACACAAGTTTCAGATTTCACATAACCTTTTTTAAAAGCTGCTAAAACTGTCACTGTGATGCATAGTGCTAATGATATGCTCTATCTATCTATCTATCTATCTATCTATCTATCTATCTATCTATCTATCTATCTATCTATCTATCTATCTATCTATCTATCTATCTAATAGTTGCTTACTGTAAGTTTACCATGAAGAATATACTTTTTCAGGAGCTACATGCTCTGAGCACAGTGTGTGATGAATGTTTGCTGGTGCTTTTGTTATGATTTGCTTGTGGTATGATCTAAAAACAGAGTCTGACTTTGAGCACAGTTTGTGTGCAGGTTTGAGGTGTGTGTTTGATTTTTTGGAGGTTTGGTGAAAGTAGTTTGACTATTGACTTTTGTGTTTACAGTTTTGCGAAAAAGCAGAGGAGGATTACAGAAATGTGTTTTTACAGCAGTGAAAAGCTTTAATGTGAATACGGTTCTGTTGTCCGTAGAGTTTACTCAGTGGGTGTTTGGGTTGCTATTGATTTGAACACATTGTTAATACGAGACATTGTCCTTGCTCTTTAGATGTGCTGCAGTATTTGGTCTCCGAGAAAGTCCACCAGTGAAATTGACACTTATTTTTTAGACAGTGGAGGACAGTAACAAGGTACATTTTACTTTGGTAATGTATTATGTATATTTTTGGAGTGTCTGACCTATTACTCTCCTTGCGTCTTTCTTATGGCACCACTAGACTTAAATATCAGACTTCACCTTGAAGCAGAACTTCAATCAGATGGATCAATTTTCTTTTTCTTCTTTTCTTAATTTTATTTTCCGTAAGTGTTGTGACCATACACTGTTGAGAAAAAACCCCCAAAACAAACTCATTCAACACTCTCAGTCATGTTGGTTCAGCTCAATTTGAACTTGACATTGGCCTTATAATACAACTAAAGAAATATGATGCTTCAAGTCCAAATATTTTTCAAATTAAAATGGTTTATTTGGATCTTTGGCCATGTCCCGATCGCCAGATCAAAAAAGCTTCTAGTTGGCTGTTGTTTATCGTATTCTACAAGCTTTTTATTTTAGAGGCTGTTCAGATTCTGTAAATACAGTACAACAATAGTGACGACAAAGACAGTACTTTTGAATACTTGAATATTTTTAAAAGCAAGCATTCAAGTACTTTAAAGCAGAAGTAAGTGGAATATTTGTGTTAATATAAGTCTTAAATAGTTATATCTTCTGACAGCAATCACTTATAGAGTGTTTGGTCTGAAACACGGGTCTGTCAGTCACTCTGCTCTGCTGTAGGCCGATGAGAAAACTTTCCTTGTATCCTACAACCTTTATCCAATGAGGAGAGGGAACGGCATAAAGGGGCGGTCCTCTCTGTGTGTGCAGCCAAGGGATGTGCGTGAATCAGCTGACAAGAAGTTAGCCAAAACCACCGGATCGCTTACTTCTGCTTTAACTGGTATGCAATATGCTATAAGTGGCTTTACAGTGGCTCATATCGTGTGTTATGTGTTGCATTGATTTGATTATTCTGCGACTGTACGCACATGTGTATGAGCAAGTGTGTCCGTTCCTCTCAGACTAAGCCATCCTGCCCCCCCACCCCACCTCACCCCTCCCTCATCAGGCCCGACAGGTGTTATTACATTGAAATGAGAGCAGCGATGTATGCATCTGTAATGTGGACCTGTCCTCTTCTGCTTGATGGAACCTGACGCCTCTCATTATTGTGACGTGTCTGAGAAAAGAACAAAGTACAGACACTTAGGCTTGAAGTGCCGCTCACGAGGCATTATGAGGCGTCCTGAGCACATTTCCTGAAGACACTGACGCAAAGTGACACGTCGCAATTCTTTCAAAAGTGCTAACAAATCTGATGTCAGTTCTATTTAGTGCAGATAAATGAAGTTTCTGTTGCAATTTTTTTGGGTGTATGGTGTTAAAGAGCTCAAACGTTTTTTTATTATTTGGATTTGACTTTTCAAAACAGTGTCACCAGGTACTTATATCAATTATATAATTATCCGTACAATGCAGCCGTATTAAAATGGGAAGTAAGTTGTCAAACCATTTATAGGAATCACCAATAAACTCCTCTCTCCCTTCTTCACTAAATAATATCTTGTCTCTACTGCTGTTTTTTGCAAAAATCTGACCCGCTGCTGTGTATTGTTAACTTTATCAGCAGCTTTGACCTGGAGGCACCTTTGAGACAACTTTTTTTATTCACTTCACACGTCTTGGCTACAAATATTTTTTAAAAAGCCACTCGACTTGCTTGCTTTGTTTGTTATTATTTAATAAAGCTCTTTCATTTGTTGTTGTCCCATCCCGTGCAGACGGTGTTTGTGCCACCGAGACTCAAGAATGAACCCTTTATTTTGTATTTATTTATTTCTTCTTGTTCTTAACACCCTGCATCAGCATACTCGACTTCTGTGCCACTGTGATCGCACACAATGAGTGGTGATAAAATGAAAGACAAAAGATAAAAGCACCCTTTTATCATACGTGGAGACGAAAGGAAAAAGGAGGATAAAAGAAGGAACAAACTAAATGCAGCCTTTATACAAAGCAGTATTCATTTTTTCTTTTTTTTTAATCCAGGGAAAGTTTGGCCCTGGGGAGAGGGTCACTCGCTCTCACCTCAACTATTATGTCAGAGGAGGTTGTGTGTGCGCGTGTGTGTGTGACTGGGTTGGTTAACTTATTTATATTTCAACTATGAATCCTGTTAGTGCTCGTCGGTTTGGTCTGTGCTCCAGTGCAACACTTGGTCTTATGTTAATGCTTTCATTCTTTGTGAGTTAATGTTTCAAGCTGTTTGGAACCATCTCGCATAAAAAAACGAAACCGGCGAAGGTGATGTGTACGGTCGGCGCGTGACACCAAACACCCTTCAGTTGCATTCATTCAGCTCAGCAGTGGATTATACCGACCTTACACATTATCTCCACTTATCTTTGAACATCTAAACACTCTTGGTTTTCTATTCATGTTCAACTGAGGCTGAACAACTGTCGCATTTAAATTCACTTCAACTTGTTTATCCACAGCAAAACAGATGTGCCGAATAATAGACGTTAAGAATATAGTTCGTTCAATAGAAGTAATTTGACACATGTCTTCCAATTGTAAACCGGGTTGCTGAGCTTTTAGCGTCTGTGCAGCATTTTTTTTTTAGCCCACGGCTGTAAAGGTAGAATCCGCAGGTTTGTTAGCTGTAGTTTGTAAACACAACATTCAAACTGGCCTTGAGGCTCCCGTTGCCAGTGCGGACTGTATTTCCTTTTCTTCGCTGTTTGTATCCACCATTTCTCCTGGCTTGACGGCGTCTAATCTCTCATTGCGTTCACGCTGCAGGAACTTGGAAGAGAAAAAACAAGGATACCCGAAGTAAGTTTGGCATTTTGTGGCTCATCGCTGAATACGAAAAATATATGCAGCAGCAACTTATGTTTATTTTGGAGGCAAATGAAGAGGAGAGGCAGGTGAATGCACATATAACATAATAGCCTAGACCGTATAAAGTTATTTCCGTTGCATAATGAGGACCACAATAGAAATAACATTGAGTCTTTTAGATTTTATTGTGTTTTGATTCCTCAACAATGTGTATAGTTGTGGTCTTCAGGCCAATCTATTTGTATTTTAAAATCAATCAATCAATCAATGCATAGGAAAAAAAATGCATTAAAACAACAAATAACTTAAAATTTTAAAATTCTTACTGTTTAAGACGAAGGCCGCCATGTTTTGATGTTGTTGTGACATCAAGTCGGAAAATCTGAGCTCTGAAATGATACCTGAGTTTCCGACCTGTAATTTCCAAGTTCGACGCTGTTCTATTCAACTCGGAGATCGTTTTTGTCCGACTTCCAATTTGTTATGAACACAGCATCTATCTTGGTGGTAGTTTTTATACAAGCCTATTGTATTATGCCCCACTTAACCAGCTGCGCACCGTCATTGGCTGGAGAAAACACACCGACTCACTGAGTAGAAGCTCATATGTGATGATTAAGTGGGAATTCCTCTGTACAAGTCTATATTTAATTAGTTTTTTAGGAAAATGAAATGTGCATTAGTGTTCAATAATTGTGTAATCTGAGCCCTAGGTTTGTGGAAATAAGTTTGTCATTTGCTAAATTTGAAATTGGTGGTGCTGCTGTAACTGCTGTGGTCTGCACTGACGTGACCTGTCCTCTGTTTGCAGGTGTACCATGTGGATGGATGCTCTCTCTCTCTCTCTCTCTCTCTTCTCCCCCGATACCAGTTCATCAAGCTGCTTTCATTTTTGAACAATGCCACCTGAGCGACACAGCAGAGAGGTGGTTAGCTGCTCTCTTCATAGTTTTCTGGTTGAAATTAAGAGTTGAGCCTGTCACCTGAGCCCCCCGGCGCCTGATAAAAAAACCCTCTCCTGGGTCCTTCACTCCTGCAGTAACTGAACAAGCTCAGTGTGTTAAACGCATTCCTGATTAACGTCCAGGTATCAGCAGGTAGAAAAAGACGTTTCATCACCTGTCACTTTGCTTTCACTGACTTGATCACTGGCTCTGGCTCCCAGTGGTGGTGGGCTATCAGTTTAGTTTTGTTTCCTCCATGAAATGAAACAAATATTTTTCCAGCTTTAATCCTGTATCCACATGTTAATAGTTTATTTTTCTGTTGAAATTTGCAGAATTCATGTCAGAAAGTCATTATCTGAATATTTTTTACATCAATATTGATGAATTTTTGAATTCCTACAGTCAGCATGCCAATTGCACGCGCCCTCAAAACTTGTGACATCTGTGGCATTGTGCTGTGTGATAAAACTGCACATTTTAGAGTGGCCTTTTATTGTGGCCAGCCAATATTCATGCTATCTAATCAGCATCTTGATATGCCACACCTGTGTTCTTACTAACACAGATTTAGATAGATTGCGCAAAAGTGTTGTTTATATTTTTGTTCAGTGTATTTGCATAATGTTACTTTCATAGAAGAGTACATGATTTAAGTTATTCATAATTTTAAGCATGCAGTATCATAACTGCATTTTTAATGTTCATAACAAACCAAATCGTTTGAAAATCGGTCAAAAACTGAGCAAGTTCTGGTTATTTTGGTAGAACGTCACACCAGAGGCTCTGAGGGAACGAGTTGACGGAGCCAAGATGGCAGCTGTATGGTGACGCCGTGTCATTGGACAGCAGCGTCAGGTGAGTCATCTAGTCTTTTATATATATGTGCGTAACTGCATAGTATTCTGACAGCTGTTTCAAGGCCTCTTTAAAGGGATAGTTCAACATTTTGGCAAATTGGCCCATTGCCATAATTCCTGTAGCTTTAGGAGCAGGTTCGTTACCTTTAATTGTCGGTGCAAGCTATGTTTAGAACGGCGGAGCAGAGCTGCTCAGAGCTACGCTATGGAGGCTAATGGGATTTCTTGGTTTCCCTCATCAAACTCATCAAATACACAATCCAACAACTCCAAAACGCTCTGGTGGACAAGTTGTGACCTGCACATTCACCACGCTATGAGATAATAACAGAATGTTACGAGACAGAGTTGTTTTCGAGGTAAATGCAGAGACTGCTTGCTGAAAAACTGTCCCTTCGATGGGAATGCGCATCAGCGGTTTTGCATGAATTTACGTCGAAAACAACTCTGAGCTAGCTTCGCGTTGGGCCGAAGAACGACCCTTAGCCATGGTATAATGAGTGTATACCACGGCCTGTCGTGATATATTGCTTAAATAATACTTTGATCACGTGAGCTGGGATTTAATTCTCGTCGTATAAACACTATTTTAATTCTCGTACTCTACCGTTAGTACTCTTAACTTGTAGATAGACAGTTCATTAATCCAGTGTTGTTCATTTCAAAACAGCACTTTCACTCTATAAATTGCTCAGGACAGATTTTAGCTCCAAAGCTTCACACACACTGTGCTGCTGCAGCGATGATGTTGTCCAACCAGAGCTTGGCTGAGCGGTCACTTCTGATTAGACAGAGGATGTGTGTTATGATTACATAATGGCAGCACTCTAGGTAAACACTTCAAATCACACTTTGAGCTGAAGTTTTTCAAACATATTTAGACCGCACGTCAGATAATGCATCTGCCAGCGCGAGCGTGCTGTCGCCACCACCGCCGCCGCCGCCGCTGCTGCCACCGTTTCCCTCGGAGACGGGGGGTTCGGGTGAATAGCCTGAAAAGGACAGCTCAAGTGTATTAGCGAATAAAAGTATACACATTTTATTACCCTTCATCCCTTTATCTGTGGATGTGAAAGGGTCTAGTCACTCGGCTGGGCTTATGCAGTGCACGAGCAGGCAGCCGGTCCCGTGTGAGCCGGCTGACTTTGTCCATGCTCGCTCCAACAATTGAGGGGGGACAAAGGTGAAGCAACTGATTTGTTGCAGTCGCTAAAATAATAGAGCAATTTCTTTCCTTAATGCTTGTGGTCTGCTGTTGACTCACACACACACACATTCAATTGCACACACAGACACGCGCGTGCAGGCGGCCTGGTCTGCTGAGAACAGGCTGTTCGCTCAAATCGTCCTCAAACAATGAAGTGCTGAACAGATCACATCAATCTCTCTCAAGAGAAATATTAGTTTCCCTCCACCTTCCCCCTCCTCTCCTGCCCCCACCCTCCCCACCACCCACACATACTGGAGGAGGCCTGGGATGGCGTATGTGTTTTCGTGCCTGCTCTCAAGTGTGTGTGTATGTGTGTGCATGTGCGCGGCGAGCTAGACAGTGGAAAAAAAAGATACATTTTCAGCTTGTCTCAAATTTTACCTCCAGTTCCCCGCGAGGCTTACACAACCGGCCAAAACAGTCGGTGAGATTCCACCGCCATGACTGTCCCGCCGAGACATAAAACAACCTCTAACTGGCAACTCACTGCACATCAATTACACCTTTATTTGTTGGCTGGAGGTCGGGTGATAGAGGCCTTATTTTCACAGCGGCTTAAAAAGAGAGCGAGAGGGGTTTAAGTGCAATACTAGTGCGATGATTTATACTTTTGCTTATTTTAATAGCAGCAAAGGGTTTTGCCTTTTTTTTTTTTTACGGGAAGTAAATCATGAGCTTCGCCTGCATGCCTGCTGAATGCCACTTTTAATATACACGACGGCATGTTACATGATGAGACGTTGTTAATTAGAAATTAGCTTTGAAAATCTTTTGATTGAGAAGAGGAGGAGTAGGAGGAATATTGACGGAGAAGGAAGGTTTGGGGTTTAAAGAAGTTTTTTTTTGTGCTGTTTTACGTTTTTTTTTTCTTTCCAAGTTTTAGGAAAGGCGTTCTCTCTCTCTCTGTGTCTCTCTCTTCCACCCCTCACCCCCCACCCCCACCCCCACTAATCTCTGTATATTAGCTCTCAGGAAGGGAAAGCTCTCTCAGTGTGCTCTGGCTGTTTTAATATCTGTCAGCTTCATCCTGTGCTCCATCCCTCTGCTTCCTCCTCTCTTATTTTGGCGCTCTGTTTCCTCCTGTCTTCATATTTCACCCCTTTGTTTGACTCCTCTGTCCTCGTCTCCGTTCACTCTATCAGTCCTCGTCAGCGGCTGGCGGTGGACACCGTGTGTGTGTGTGTAGCTCTTGAGAGGGATGACGAGGTCTACGCTATTTAGTGCGTCGCCTCGACATTTCTCATTTTCACTCGATGCTTTTTGTCAGAGCAACACAGGTTTCTTGACAACTCGTGTAAACACACTGATTACAGCGAGGGCTATGGGACCTTCGTGCATGTGTGTGTATGTGTGTGTGTGTGTGTGTGTGTGTATAAGAGTGACTGATGCCCAGCATGCACCTGTGTTTAAGTGTTGACTCTGCAGCAACATCATTCAGCAGGACATCTATTCAGCTTATGCATCTTCTTTTTTTTCCCAAGAGTATCTAATTAACCGAGAGGCCGCACGTCTGTAACCGCCTTTGATTTGCACTGTGGTCAACACTGAATTGACAACATGCCCTTGGGACACGGTTGGATAAATATACATAATGAAACATTTCAAAACTATTGAATCGTATGATTCACTTGCACAACAACAGCAGCTCACAGTGGATTTCAGTGCCGAACCACTCAAGTAATACACACAAGTAGGGTTTCATTGTAAAACAGTGCATGAAGTTAAACCTGGAGCAACATGTCCATGTACCAGCTCTATGCATCATGTACAAACTGCAGTTTTATTTGTATAATCTGTTTTTACAAACAGTTTGTCTCAAAGGGCTTTACATGGCATCATAACAACATCCTACAGGTGATATAAATGAATGTCCCTTTTGCAACAAAGCCGCGAGTGGCTGTAAATATTATTTGGACTCATAAGAACTGAAGCAGTTAGAAAGGTCCTTGACTCCATGAAACCTCCCACAGCAACTTAGTGTTGCAAATAAAGGACACGTCAGTGATCAAGGTCCCGTTGTTAATGTGAAACAGACTGTGGTCAGCTCAACACAGTCAGAAACTGTAGACAAAAACATATCCTTGTGTTTGCACATGATGTTTTCAGGAAAACAAGCTCGAACCTTAACAATGATATATTACGAATACGGATACGAAATTACTTTATGTATCCCCAAAGAGGAATTCATTTGTCTGTCAGCTCATCTTCCATTTGCAGAAGAATGAATTAAAAAGCCTGATGTCTGTAGGTACAAATGATCTTCTCTCTCTCTGTTCACCACTGCTGTTTTTTCGGTCCATCAAGGTTTTATGAAGTGGATGATCTCAGTTGTTCAGAATGGCCTCGATCATCTTAAGTTCAGTGTGAATCTCTCCACCACATCCCCCAGTGAGTCCCTCAGGGAAACATGAATGAAGTCTCCTCATATTATCAAAGGTACAACAACAAAGGAGGTTTAGTCCGTGAAACTTCAGCAGTAGCCATTGGGTGGGAATGGACACAAGTATTATTGTGGTATGAAAAACACGTCTACTTCCTGAGTCTTCAACAATATCTCCAGCTCATCGTCACTTGTTGGGCAGAGAGTTGACATTTCCCATGATGACTGAAGGCAGAAAGGACCCACAGTACATCTCCACTTCCAAGCCTCCACGAAAACACCTCTTCATCTCAGCTGGAACAGGAAGGCATCCTCCAGACCTGCCCCGTTCTCAATGAAAGAAGCTCCTCTCCTGAACAAACTCCTCTCCCCAGAGATGTGTCCATTGGTAGTTGACAAAATATGAAGTAAAGATTGAGTAAAAGCTCAGAGCTGCCAGACTTTGCTGCTATGCATGTTCTGGAGCATTACACCGTGTTTTAAAAGTATTTCATTAAGCATAAGAAGTGGGGGAGTTCTCTCCAAAGACATTAAATGAGTATGTAGGCCGTTTAAGTTTATTGGAAACATCAGAATTGCTATACTTGGAGAGACCTGAATTGCACTGGAGAGTGATGCTATCAAGTATTTAATGAGGCAGTCACCTTGTCTCCTAAATTTAGTCATAGGCAATTTCATGTCCCATGACACTGCACACTTGCTGTGAGGCCCAGGCAGGGTGTAAACTGCCCTGTGTGACTGGCCTAAATAAGAACCTATGAGCTCTGTCTGATTCTCTGACAGCAGAGTTTAACCTTAGGAGCAGAGAGGTCAGTATTATCTGCTCTATAGATCCCCTCGCTCCTGTGGCTCGTCTCGTTGCCTCGACCCCAGACGCTGAGCTTGTTTTCACGTGTTTTTGTTTGTTGCGACCACTCTCTGTTTTTTTTTTTCTTTTTCCCAGAGAAATAAATTGGAGCAGCTGCAAGGACCTCTGGGAGCTGAGGTCCTTGCAGCTGCAAGGTCCCTGCAACAATTGCAGCAGAGTCTGCCCAAAAAATTTTGAGAACCTGGTTTTTGTGCTTCCAAAAAACTAACAAAAAACACAGTGAGTGCATTAATTGAAAGCAAATACCTGGAGAGAATCACAAGTGAGTATAAACGTGGATTTTCATATGAAGATTATGAACAAAAAGCAGCACTTTTCCCACAAATTTATATTTACATAAGTTACATATGTGAATGTATTATTTTTATAATAATTTTACGCCTCACAGAGGTTTCTGTAAACTGTTTTAACTTGGATTTCTTTATCTGTTGAAGCATTTCCACGGGTATAATGTTTTTTTCTTTTTCCATTTTATAACCTGCTGAGTCTGACGCCACACAGCTACCCAGTTCTTCTTCTTCTTCTCGTCCTTCTCCTTCTTGTGTTAATTCCTTACAAACTGCTGGTAGAGATATTAGACTAGAGATACTTTATTGATCCCAAAGGAAATTCAAGTATCCAGTAGCGCGCATATAAAACACAGCATCTTTTGTGCGATACTATATGTACACGCTGTTAAAGCTTTTGTAGTCTGGTTGTAGGTTGAGGCGCTATTGCATAGAAATAATTCATCCGGTGACAGTAACTATAGTAGTGAAACAGCTTCTAAGTGCTTCCAGTTAAATTGCGCTCTCGAGGACCAACAGCGTGCTAACCTCTTTTAGCATCTCTGACCTCATTATCTTTACCTTGCTCCCATACATGTATAGATTTTTTTTCT
Source organism: Trachurus trachurus (assembly GCF_905171665.1). Taxonomy (NCBI): domain Eukaryota; kingdom Metazoa; phylum Chordata; class Actinopteri; order Carangiformes; family Carangidae; genus Trachurus; species Trachurus trachurus. Next base: position 6,755,934 of record NC_139896.1, read on the forward strand.
TTCTTTTCGATGTATGCTGAGAGCAGCAGGCCTGCTTGATGGATCCTCCCACTCCACTAACAGCATAATATACATTTGAATGTGTGTATGTGCAGTTTACATTAACTCTGCACGTTTTGATTAGTGCACACATGAAGGTTAGTTGGTTACGGTTCTTTCATCCTGTTTTCTTTTTCCTGCTTTTCTCTTTGTTCTCACTTGTTCTGTTCAGCTCCTCCTCCATCCTCTCTCCTCCTCTGCTCTGTTCTTCTGACCTGCTAGTTGTACGCTGTTGTCACCCCATCATTATTACATTAACCCAGATATTTTGTGGTCTTTGCCGATGACGGATCATATAAATAGACATTAACAAACCGAATGATCAAGCTGTGATAACTGGCCAACACTTGGACCTATATACTTCGCTATACACACCCTATCTAAACAATAGTCAGCGCTCACCGAGTGTTTAGAAAGAAGCATTAGTAATCAGAGACTGATTATGTTTAACTTTCAGTAGCTGATTATATTTTATAAGCAATTACTGGTCAGCTCGGAGACGTTTTTTGGACCGGTTCTGCCCGGCCCTTTTAAATCACCTTGAATGAGTTTATCCCACACACCTTCCTGTTTGCTGGTGTTGGCCGGGCTTTAGCTCCGCGTGGCCAGACAAACGCACACAGAGCTCCTACTGTATCTGAGTCCGAGTTGTGTGCATACAACCGCCGCCCGTCCGTTCCTTCTGCGTATCCGCGGCGTCTGTTGTTGCTCCTATTGAAATTCAGAGTGTTTTTATGCCGCTGATTGTGAAAACCTGAAAGGCCAAGGTGGAACTAATTCTCTCAGCCTTGTTAGCGAAGGCAGTCACACTTTGTTTTTGTGCGGCAGAGATGTGTCTCTACCTTCCAAAGCTTTGCCTATTCTCATTTCTCTATTTGTTTTTATGTCTCAAGTACATTATTTTGTTATTATTATTAACCAAAAAAGCGAGGCTCTCTCTCTCTCTCGCGCTCTCTCTCGTTCTCTCTCGCTCTCTTGCTTCCAAGAGTGCCGAAATTGAATATAGCATTTAAAAGTCAATTTCCACGATGGGATTACGCAAATCAGCCGCTCCCTGTTTCACCCTTATGCTTCCATTCATCTCTCATTCATCCTCCGCAACCTTGATGCATCTCTTCATTTGCTGTGGTTTAATCTATTCATTTGAAGACATCTTTTTTCACGCTCTACAGGCCGACTCATGTTTTTCCACTTTGCATTGTTACGTTGCCCCTGTCCAACCTGAGAGAATGTGTGTGTATGTGTGTGCATCTGTGTGTGTGCATATACAAATTTCTCTGTCCAGGCCTTTTCACCTGCAAAAGACTAAGAAAAAAAAAAACACAAACCCTAAAAGCAATTACTCCTCTAAAATTTAATGCCTCTGTTCAATGCAATTTCTCTATTAGAAGTATGAGTTATTTATTTATCTTTCTATCTATTCATTTGTATATATTGCCTTGAAAGAGGGGAAATTGGTGAAATTGTACCAGTGAAGTGAATTAGGAGAAGAAGACTTTGGGTGAACAAAGGCTCACATTAAAACCCTACAACCCCACACCTCACCCTGAGTCAACCTGTCCACCTCTCTACGTCTAAACAACAAGATAGATTAGTTACCACAACACTATTCTGTTATACTTTTGGAAAAACAGTGCAAAAAGAAATGCCAGAAAGTGCTGCACTGAGTGGAGCTACTGTTTTCTGTTTATATTCAAGACTAATTCAGCTGTATCATAAAATATATGACCACGTAATTCTTTTTTTTATTTCGTTTTTTTAATTTGGTGAGTGTGTGTGTGTGTGAGAGAGAGGAAAAGCAAAAGTTGGACACATCTGTAGCTTTTGTTCTCCGGAGGTTTTTGCCAAGCGCTGCGGTCAGTAACTGGAAGGTGTTGTTGTAGTAACCTGAAGCTGCAACTAACGCCCGACACGCCCGGCACATTTAATCAACACCCATATCCTGACACACAAACGCAGACATGCAGACACGCACCTACAGAAAAAAAGCAGAATCCTAAAGGAATGTTTTTAAGAGAGAGAGAGAGAAAGAGGGTTTTATGGTGCATGAACAACTGAGATCACAGACATAAAATCACACATTTGCTCTTCATTATAAAGAGAAAGACAATGACCTGAGAACCGTCTCAAAGAAAGACGTGATAGATGTGAATGTGAAGGCCAGTGCAGATCTATCTATATATATTACATCCTCCCAATGTCCAAGTCAAGGATCTTCTTTGGTTGCATGGTTTAGAAGTGGTGTTTGTCCTCTTGGCATTGAAGTTGGTAGATTCAAAGACGTGACGGACACACCCCGTTTTCTTTTTATGCTATACAAACTGAGATGATTGAAGATTTGTCAGTTTTACATGAAGTGGCTTGAAAAATTCCGGCTTGTTCAGAGAAAGGAAGATACAGTAGACTGTTTAATGAAGTATTTATCTTTATTCACAATAAGACACCAGGTATTTATTTGTAAAAAGGGTAGCAGGTTAGTTGTGTGCAAGACACAATATAAACTTTATACATTTGCAAGTAAAATCCATGCAAATGTGATAAATAATCAATGATAAACACAACACAGTTAGACAAAATTAGCTAATTGGTGAGAAGTTTTGACTTGCACATTGATCTATAGCATCTGGCACCAAGATGTTGAGCAGCAGCTCCTTTGGTTGCGAAAAACTCCATGAATCGGACTTGTTTTTCCTGCACATCCCGCAGATGCTCACTGAGATTGACACGTGGGGGATTTAGAGGCCGAGGCAACACCTCGACCTCGTTGTTGTGCCTCTCAAACCATTTTTTTTTGCCATGTGACAGGGAGCATTATGCTGCAGGAAGAGGCCACAGACGGATATTAGGGGAATACAGCTGCAATTGAAAGGGTGCACTTGGTTTGCAACAATGTTTAAGTTGGTGGTACGTGTCAGAGGAACAAGGTCTCCCAGAGTGTCACACCGCCTCCACCTGCTTCCCCTCCTCCTACAGTGCACCCTGTATTTTATTTTTCACATTTTTTAATGGCCTTATTGCTTTGCATTTACACTTTTTTAATATGGTTATCTAAACAGGTGTGTGTCTTTCTAAGTCATATCCAATCAGCTGAGTTTACCACAAGTGGGCACAAGTGAAGGTGCAGAAAAGCTGATAAATAGGAGGCAGCTGAGCTTGATTGAAGCGTCTGAATACCGAATTAGTGTTTTTTTTAAATCTTTTCCTTTTTGATAAATTTCTAAAATTCTATTTTCACTTTGTCTCTTTAGCTTGCAGTGATGGGAAAGGAACATTTTATATTAGTAAAAAGCAGCAAAATGGTAAAATGTGAAAGATTTCAGGGGTCTGAATACTTTCTGAGTGCTGTGGTCTGTACACCCTCCAAGTGATGATCCATTTTGTCAAGCATTTTTTTGGTGGGTTTTGTATCTCTAGATGTTGACATGGATGTCTTCAGCCATGTTATTTGTCAGTAAATTAAACTTGTGTGTTGTAACAGGAGAAAGTGTCTGAAGTGGCAGGGGAAAGGTGCTGACGCTTTAACGGGCTGATATGCTGGAAAATGTAAGCAGTGGAAAAACTGAATTGTGAATTGTGACAGATTGTTAAAAAATAACATATTCTTGCCAAACATTCTTTGAAATTTTCGGCTTTATACTAACAATGTCGTTACCTGTGAAGTGCAAACAAAATATGGGAGTGTGGCCTCCTCAGCCCTCTGCTCCTCCTCCTCCTCCTCCTCCTCCTCCTTCTCCTTCACTCTTCACTGCTTCTTTTTTTTTTTTTTTTTCATTTTCTGCACCTCTCCAGACGGCATCTCTCACCCGCTCCACTTTCCTCTCTGCTTGTTTACAGTAAGCAGGTCCGAGAAGGATGGTTTTACCTTTTATGGCCATTCTTCATCCATGGTAAAAGTGCACTAATACAGCGGCATGTTACCCACACCCCCCTCACCCTCCTCCTCCCTCCTCCTTATTCTGACCTCCTGGATGGGGGTACCAAGGGTGGGTGGACTGCATGTGTGTAAGTGTTTGTGTGTGTGTGTGTGTGTGCGTGCACGGCCTGGATCACCGAGTCTTGTGAGGCGTTCAAGTTCCTGATGTGTTGTAAAAGCACCTTTTTAAAAAGCGTCTCGCTCGCCTCTATAGACAGATAGCGGCCGAGGCAGAGGTTTGTTTTGAATGTCTGGCTGTATAGAAAGCTCTTCTTACAAGTGTTTAGGTTAGACTGGGGGTACCCACGTCTGACACACACACACACACACATACACACACACACATTCATTCACACATGGACAAAGCGGGCAGGTGTTAGTGAGTTCGACCTGCTGCTGTGCACATCCAAGGATTCAACGGAGGCAAGGAGTTTGAAGCAGGAGAGAAAAACAGATGACATACGGCATTGTGTCGGCGTGTAGTGGGCCTCGGATGGGAAATGTCACGTTTCAAAGCCGCGTTAATTAATATGTGAAGACAGCATTAACTCCTTTTCTTACTTAAGCTCTGTAATTCCACTCTACACAGTGTAGCATCAATTAAAACCCTTCAAACCGTCTGCAGCGATGCTCTTTGCTGCGTGTCAAGGCCGGCGACGTGTCGGCAGGAGCCATCGCAAAGATTTCTCACTGTCACTATATGAGAGCTACGATCGGTCTGGTAAAAGTCATTCAAGAATTGTGTGTGTGTGTGTGTGTGTGTGTGTGTGTGTGTGTGTGTAGGCCTTTCTGGCATGATATCTGCTCCACTTTAACCAAGATCACAGGAGTTAAAGTTCCAATGGACCCAGAACTTTGTTTATTAGGAAACTTCACAAGTATATAGTTGTGCATTATATATGAACAATGCACAACTCAAATTCATGGAAGTTGCCCTATGTGTGGCTAAGAAGTGCATTGATCTGATTCCCCTCTTTTTATTGACAGGTGGTCTTCTGAGATGAATAGTTGCATCCCCCTGGAAACAATCACTTATTGTCTTAGAAAATGATATAATGCCTTTTTGAAAATTTGGCAGCCATATTTAGATCATCATATCCTACATCTGTTACACCAAGGACTTAGTCGTTTGCATTGACCTTGCACACTGACCTTTTTTTTTTTTTTTTTCTCAGGGTGGGGGTGGGTGGATGGTGGAGTTATCCACCCTTTTCCGAACGTCAAAAACGTAAACCGGTTTTGCTCTTCCGGTGGAATTTTATGTTTACGTTAACATGGTTTCTGTAGTCGCGGTAAATGCATGGTTTTTTTTTCTTTTCTCAATGAAAATCTGTAAAACGCATGGATCATCACACCAGCTTTTAACAATGGATATCACACAAATTGAGATCCGTGTTAAAAGCCAGCGTTAATAGATCCATGCGTTTACCGCAACTATGACAACGACTGAAAACCATGGAAACGTAAACGTACAATTCCACCAGAAATGCAAAACTGGCTTCTGGTTTTGACCATAGATGACATTCAGAAACTTATGGATAGGGTAAGGAGGGTTATCCTCCATGTTTCGTCTTATGTCTTTATACTGTTGGTGTACTGATGTTTGTATGTTGCATATCTAAAACTTGAAAATAAAATATTTAAAAAAAAGAAAGAATTGTGTGTGTGTATGTGTGGCTGCAGACTAGTCAATGTGTGCGTGTTATTGATATATTTGTGTGTCTGTTTGGGGCCTGTGTGCAGCAGCAGCAGGGACTTAAGTTAGCCACAGGGTGTGTGTGCTGAGATCTGACCTCCACTGCTTATGAAATGTCAACGTGTGTGTGTGTGTGTGTATGTGTGTGTCTGTGTGTGTGTGTGACTCTGGAATGCCAGTGTCAAGGGCCTGAGAAACAGCCATGTACAAACAAACATAGGCTCGTCTTTCCCTGTTGCCCTCTGGTCCCTATCACTCACACGAACACACACACACACACACACACACACACACACACACACACACACACACACACACACACACACACACACACACAGACACACAGACACACACACACACACACACACACATGTGCACAGTGTGGTTGCATGGGAGTGGTGTTTATTGTCTCAGTGTTAACTAACGTTGGTGCCGTATCTGGCCTCTGTAATTAGATTTACCTTTTCTTGTTTTTCTTTCCTTTCATTCAGCCCTTTCCTGCCTTTTGCTTTCTCTTCGTCCATCAAAGTTGTTTTTCTTCCATAAGCGGCCGGTGCAGATGGAAGGAATGAAGAGAGAAAGAGAGAGGAGGATCCCAGCTCCACCTCCTTTTTTTTTCTTTTTTCGCTCTTCGCTTACATCTTATTTTATTTTTTTCCTCCTCCTTTTTTCCTTTTCCTCCTCCCTGGCTCCTTCACCTGTCCTCTCCTCTCCTCTCCTCCTTCTTCCTCTCCTCTCCTTCTTCCTTTCCTTTCCTTTCCTTTCCTTTCCTTTCCTTTCCTTTCCTTTCCTTTCCTTTCCTTTCCTTTCCTTTCCTTTCCTTTCCTTTCCTCTCCTCTCCTCTCCTCTCCTCTCCTCTCCTCTCCTCTCCCATCACCTTGCTGATCCTCCCAGAGCGATGCCAGAGGGATCTTGTGTCTCCCCGTGTCCCTCAACACCCTCACCCCACCTGAGGGATGTCTTACCCTCACCTGAAGGGGTGATACACCTTGCTGTGAGGCACATACACACTCAAAAAACAAACATACAGTAACAGTTTCACCGCACAAGGTCGCGCTCAGTCCCAACACAGTTGAAAAAAAGTGTGCGTTAGTGTGTGTGTGTGTGTTTTCCCCACAGAGCCACTGAGGTTGCAACCTGCTATCAGGGGAGATGTTGTGATCTCTCTATTGTTGTTTTGCCTTTTATGCCGTTCCCTCCTTCCATTATGTCTCTTGTCACCTCACCAACCTGTCCCGGAAGCTTTGTGATGTGGAAACAAACACACACGCACACACACACACACATACACACACACAGAGAATAACTGCACACACACTTATAGACGAGTGCTTGGATAAGCATGCAACGTAGCAACTGTAAACCAAAAAGTTTATTTTAATCCACATTACCTAACGACACAAGCCCAGGAGAGGGAACACTTCCGCAAAAGTTCTGTTTAAAGTAAACGGTCATGCCTCCTCTCTCCCTGTGTGTTTCTGTTTGTGTATGTGTGTGTGTGTGTGTGTGTGTGTGCGTGTAGGTGGCCGATTTTAGCAACCCTTCTTTTTTAGCGATCGAGTCGCCGGTTCTGTTTTGGAAAGAAAAGAAAAGAAAAATTCCCCAGTGCTGGTTGAAGTGACCCTGCCGTGCCAGCGGTAAAGTCCTCTTATGGTAGTGTTATGGCCATGTGTACAGTACTGTGTGTGTCTGTGTGTGTACATCTACGTGGGCTATGCCACTTTGTTTTCCCCTGCAGATTTAAAGCCTTACATGGAGACAAACAGACACCAGAAGCTACATGGAAGTTCCCCAGACAGGTTTTTGTTGTGTGTGCACAGTATGTGTCTCTCCCTGTGTGTGTGTGTGTGTGTGTGTGTGTGTGTGTGTGTGTGTGTACACAAACCTTAGAGGCCCATGGGTGAAGGCTACCATATCAAAGGTTCAGTGAGCAGGGATTAAATATCACTCCCCCCGCAAAAAGCCTCATGGTGGTGTTTAGAAGTGACAACAATAGGTGGCAGGACATGAGACTGTCACTACGGGGACGAAACCCAGTCCGCTATGCCCTCTAGTACTTGGATTTAAATCTGTCTGGTTTACATTTGACGGCCTGCTGCTGCTGCTGCTGCTGCTGCCGTCCACCATCCTCTGCATCTCTCCCTCTCTTTCTACTTTCACCTGGTCTGCTCTTGTTTTTAATCTGTCTCTGAATACGGAGACACATGTCTAGAAATGAAAGACAGGAGTTGAGAGCAAGAGGGAATAAAAAAAAAGAAAGAAAACTTCTCAACTAGCCCCCCTTCTCTCACTCCTTCACCTCCTCCTCCTCCTCCTCAGCCCTCCCCTCCAGGGAATGTTTTGGGGCCCAGCTCAAATTTTGTTTGCACAATGCATTCCTGCAGGCTCTTTATTTATGTCAATCTTCCTTTTGATCAGAGTCCGGTTACCACCGGTTACCCACTCGCTGCTCCTGTGAGTGAAGGAACCCACCTGTGATGCAGTGCAGTGTGTGTATGTGTGTGTGTAGTGTGTGTGTGCAGGAGTCTGGGGCCTTCGTTCCAGGGCAAGTTTACCGTCAATTAATATGGCTAAATGATTCCCTCACATGGTAAAGTATTTATGTAAGGCGATCTGGCTGGTGGCGGAGCCCGGGACATCTGGCTGTGATCTACACCACAGATGGTTCTACCTGCTCACACACACTAGCTCAACACACAGTAACACACACAAAGGCACACACAGAGTCTGGAGGTGGAGAGGTGAGGTAGATGTTTTTGCGTGCAAATGTGCGCGCGGCGAACTGTGTGTGTGTTGTAGATTTTAGGCTTTAGTGCCCGACTGCCGCTGCTAAAAAGGAAATAGTGAAGTCAAGCCTTTCAATGGGATGCACGCACACACTGCTGAGAGGAGAGGTCACGCATGCTTGACTTCTGGGCTTGGTTAGGAGGACCACAGCTAGAAGTAGAGAGAGAATGCACATGGGGAAAAAAAACAAAAAAAAAACAGATTTTACTCAGCAGGATGAGAGAGATTTCACCTTAGAGAGGGCACGTTTCTCAACAAAAAGTAAATAAAACAGTTCTAGTCAGAAAATAGAAAAACTAATAGAGCCTCTTTGTCTCAACAAACCTCAAGCTATTCACATTCCTTTGTGGATGATTTGCTGTATATATTTCATCTATAAGCAAAGACATATTGATTCAGCTGTTTTGCATGAATTTACAACTCCGTCTCACAATGTTCTGTTATTATCTCATAACGTGGTGAATGTGCAGGTCACAACTTGTCCACCAGAGCGTTTTGGAGTTGTAGGATTGTGTATTTGATGAGTTTGATGATGGAAACCAAGAAATCCCATTAGCCTCCAGAGCATAGCTCCGAGCAGCTCGCGGCTCTGCTGTTCTAAAAATAGCTTGCACCAACAATTAAAGGTAACAAACCTACTGCTATGACTATAGGGATTATGGCAATGGGCCAATTTGCCAAAATGTTGAACTATCCCTTTAAGACACTGTTAGTTGGGTGTGGTGATCTGCAGCCGACACCTACATGATTAAAGTGGTGGAGAAACATAAATAAATGCAGATTCTTGGACTCAGGTGCAGAGGAGCCGATAATATCCAATCAAACCGCAGCACAGGTCGAACTAACTCCGATTTTTAGATCAAGATGTCAGAGGAAGAAGATCCAAGTGGCTTTGAAGAAGGGGTTCGTTGTCGCGGCGCTGGTGGCGGGAGCTTCAGTGACTGAAGTGACAGATCTGTGGGAATGACGTCAGTAAAAAGGGACGGAAATAAAAACCACTGGTCGCACATTTAACGAGTCGACCACGATGCTCGTGTGTTAGTGCAACCTACAGGGAAACAAGACAGAAGAGCAGCTTTTTCCACAGGTGACTGAGAATATAAATAAGGAGGATAGTTGCTGTGTTGCTGTGCATGAACCTCTCATTACCAAGATGAATGCACATGCGAGAGTTCAGTGGTGCAAAACCACAACTGTCCACCATAATCAATGTCTTAAAAGGATCGAGAGAAAGAGAGGAAGATATAGACACAAAGAGCACAGACTCTCTCTCTCAATACTTATGAGTTTCTCTCCCACATCTTATGAGTTAGCTGTGAGGCTGCAGCCATTGTTTGTTCTCAGAGTACTTGACCTTGTCATGAAAGGAATGGAACAATTTTTTTTTTTTTTTTTTTACAGTGGTGCTTTTAGAAAGTGAAAAAGAATAGACTGGTCTTATATTGTCCCTGCTCAAAGTTGTTTGTGACTTGAGGAGTATCTTTGAAATGTATCTCCAAATGATCAGACGTACTAGTGTATACATAATGTGCAATTACCACAAATTTATCCTGCGCTCACATCAGCCCAGCTGTTTCTGTGTGTAAGATTCTTAAGGGAGGATGTAGGGTGATTTTTAGTGACTGTAAGCAGGAGACAGAAGTGTATTAAGTGTGAGCCTGTGCATATGTGCAACTATGCCCAAACAAACATTTGCATATGCAGTGGTTCCCAACCTTTTTCGGCTTGTGACCCCATTTTGACATCACAAATTTGGGGCGACCCCGTGACCACTTGCAGTCACGTTATCACAGCTGTCAATCAAGATGCTGCATTTTATTCGAACTCGATTTATATTTGAGAAAGTGAAAGTACAGAATACAGTTGTTTAAGATTATGTGTGGTGTTTTTAATCATAATTTAAAAAAAGAATAATAATTAGTTTAAAATATCAGTAATTTTTTTTTCTGGCGACCCCATTCGAATTCCAGGCGACCCCACGTGGGGTCCCGACCCCAAGGTTGAAAAACACTGTACCACTGCCTTATATTTTCAAAGAAGCCTTTTTTTATTTTCCTTTTTTTCACGTTTGTGAGACAGATCATAAGTATAGATTATAATATATAGATTTTTGCATAAGCTTTGTCCAAAATGTCAAGAATATGAGGAAATAGGCCTGTGTTGTCATTGTTGTGTTGGTTTGTCTGCATGGAAGCATTTACACTCTACTACTACCCTTTACTGTTTGAAGATATTTACTATGGGAGGTTGAGGAGAAGCTTGTCACCATCATCAGGATGTGCAGAGTTTATCACCTCTGTCGTCAGTATTATCTCTTATTTTACTTCCGTTAGTTGGTTGGTGATGTCTAATTGTGACAAACTGTGACAAATGATATAAATATAGGGAACAAGAACAAGGACTAGAAAAATCTTACATCAGAAATATTACTGAAACTTGCTTTAATAGTGATGTAATGTTTATGTCTATAATAAAAAGGCAAGTGTGTGCGTTCGAAGCTTGCATTACATCCTGTGGTGTTTGTGTAGTCGATGCTTCTTACATCCGTACACTACAGTTACCCAGAGGTTTTCCTGGATGTTTCCTATTGAATCTCACTGCAGTAATTTTGATTAATGGTGGAACTTGGACGGAGAAACTCAGACCCGTCTCCCTCGTTTCCCCCCAGATCCTGAGAAAACCTGAGAGTGAGAGGTGAAGGAACAATCCTCCATCCTCCCATCACCTCCGACGGCAGCTCGCCGGACACCAGTTGAGGCGTGTGGTGGTCGTACGTGGCGGCGGCGGCGGCTCCCAGGTGTGAGGTGAGTGTGCTCGGAATAAGGCTCTCCCTATAGATGAATAAAGATGAAAACGCCAAAGTAAACATGACTTTAATCCTAATGTGCTCCCCCCATGTGTCTCTCAACTCGTGGAGGATGGAAGCCCAGTGAAATCTTTTCTTGAAACCAGCTTTCTCCTCCTCTTCCTCCTCATCTCCCCCTCCTCTCCATCCCTCCATCCTGAAAGAGCCCTCAAGAGATGTGTGTACCCTCTCGCTGCCCGTATCCAAATAATTAATCCAAAGCAATTACTCTCCTCCTTCATCTGTCCGTCGGCCCGCTAACAAAACATTTCAACACGTGTCCTCATCACTCCCCTTTAATTAAGGCAGCACTATTTATCACTCCCCTTTAATTATCCTAGCCTGTTTATCAGTCTGCCTTTAATGGAATAGGCACCAGAGAGATACTCGTACAAAACATACCCCGCTACGCTTTTCCCCGCTTCTGCCAGTTTTGAACTCGAGAGGAGAAAAAAAAAACACAAAAAAAACAACAAAAAACAATTAGTCAAGGAAAGAAAGAAAGCAAAAACAGGGGAGAATTAAAAAAGGGAGGGAGAAGAGAGGAACTCGGGGAGCTGAAGGAGATATAAGTTGTTGTTTTGCTTCCTCTCTCTCTCGCTCTCTCTCTCCGGCAATCAGGGTGATGGCCACACTCACACACTCCGCTGTGCTTTTGTTCCCCTCGCAGAAAGCTTCCGCAGACTTCATGCAGTTCACACTGAGTTCAGACACACATCCACACACACACATGCACGCACGCATACACACACACACACGCGCACATGCACATAAACTGAGATCAAACACACCTCCACAATACTTCTTTTGTGTTCAGTAACCATGGTTTCTGTCAGGTTTAATGCCTAGCAACATGTGTCACGGGGCAACCACTCACTGTGAAGGGGAGGGCCTCTGATACACTTCATAACAGCACAAGTATTTGACCATGAAACAAATTTTACTATCGTGGCACTTGCTTAGAGGAGCCGAGTTTGAGCATAGCAGTAGGAGTTTTCAGTCTCTACCTACACACGGTGGATAAGAGTCAGTGTGCGTATGTGTATGTGTGTGTCTGTGAGTGTGAGAGCAGCTGATGTGAATCATGGACCACAGGAAAGACCTTGTTTCGCCTCTGCATATTAACAGAGTTGTCCATCAGCCTTTAACCAGTTGAGACACAGGAGAGAGGGGAGGCAGGTTCAGACTCACACCCCAGCAGAGTGCTCCTCCCCTGGATCCACGGCTGCTGCTGCTGCTGCTGCTGCTGGGGCCGCCGCGGCCTGGGAGCAATTTGGTGCATGCAAATTGTAACCACGCATGGGTTGGACAACTAGTAGTGTTCTCACACACAGACACACACACACACAAGCTGCTGGTAGGGTCAGAAGTCTGGGTGTCACACCCTGTCATTGCAGATTAAGTTATGCAAAGTGAGGTGGTCGGGCAGCCAACCCCTAGGGCTTAACAAGCAGGAAACACTAATTGGGTCGGCTTGCTGATTGCCATAATTGCTACTGTGTGTGTGTGTGTGTGTGTGTGTGTGTCTGACTTGAGAGTGGAAAGCAGAGCAACCTGCTAGGTAACATGGCAGCTTTCAGCACGTGGACCGGTTCCCTCTGAGGAGAGGAGGAAGATAAAGGAGATGAGGAAGAGCAAGGAGAGAGATAAAGCAGGGGGATTAAAATGATCAAGGTCAGAAATTACAGAGAAATCACAATATCACCCAAAACTCCATTCACCGCTTTATTATTATTTTTTCTTACATGTGCTCCAGTTATAATCAAAGGGGGAAACTCACACCTTTGTCAAATAAACAAGATAGTTTTAAACATTTAATCTGCGTAACATTGCAAAAAAAACAAGAAATCCTCTGAATCTGAGTAGGAACTGGTGCCGAGTGAATTTCTAATTGAAACACATTGGATAATTTTATACAGTACCATTTTGAGACACGGGCTCAAACCTTGGCGTGCCTTCTCTCTTGAACTGTGCAAACACACCTGCAAAAAAAAGAAAAGAAAATCACCTAAAAAAATCTGAGATATGTCAGATTGATCTGATCGCAGAGGGGAAAAAAAAAAGGCTCAGAGTCCTCGATGGTTGTATGAACACAGAGTTATGTTTGTCAGCTGTAAAACTATGTCATCAAATAAATTCCACTGAGCGATCAGATGCCTAAAGTATGTCACACTCGCTGGATAACATCGCACAGTGACACGGCACACTGCAGATTAAGTGCATACCGTTCTTATACGTAGTTGATTTTTTTTTTTTTAAAGAAAGAAAGAAAAGAACATCCTGCTTCTCTCAGAGAGGAGCTGGCAATTCAGCCTGGAAGTAATCATGACCAAAACATTATTGTCAGTCACACGTTAATGCTAATAAACCCCCAGGCGACTGTGTCTTATTATTAAATTGAAAATAGGTTGTATCAGGTTGTGGACTACAAGCAAAGGAAATCATCACGTCTGCTGTTTGGATGGCAGAGGGGAGTTTTCTGAATAAGTATAATTGTGTGTTGTTGGAGGCAGATGCTCTATGTGTGTGTCTCTGTTGCATGTCAGAAGTTGTGCAGTGTTTAGACTTAAATTAAAGTCTGTCACCTGTGTTTGACACGTGCACATCTCAAATAAAACTTTTGCACTGAGCTGTATATAATGCAGAATAATAAATTTTTAGTTTTATTCTCCATCTTAAAGGGATAGTTCAAGATTTTGGCAAATTGGCCCATTGCCATAATCGCTACAGTCATAGCAGTAGGTTCGTTACCTTTGTTTGTCGGTGCAAGCTATTTTTAGAACGGCGGAGCAGAGCCGTGAGCTGCTCAGAGCTACGCTACGGAGGCTAATGGGATTTCTTGGTTTCCCTCATCAAACTCATCAAATACACAATCCAACAACTCCAAAACACAGGGTTGTTTTCAAGGTAAATTCATGCAAAACCGCTGATGCGCGTTGCCTTCAGGGGTAGTTTTTCAGCAAGCAGTCTCTGTATTTACCTCTAAAACAACTCTGTCTGGTAACGTTCTGTTATTATCTCATAGCGTGGTGAATGTGCAGGTCACAACTTGAACAGCTCACGGCTCTGCTCCGCCGTTCTAAAAATAGCTTGCACCGACAATTAAAGGTAACGAACCTACTGCTATGACTATAGGGATTATGGCAATGGGCCAATTTGCCAAAATGTTGAACTATCCCTTTAAATGTTATTGGCCACCCTGGACTCCCGCTAATCAGGAGCTTTGTGCTCATGACCCTGCATGATTCATCTGAATATTTCTGTTCCTTTTGGTCCAGCTCACCCTCTGTCTCTGCATCCTTGTCTTTGCTCCATCTCCTCTTTCTAAGCCCCTCTCTCTCTCTCTCTCTCTCTCCCTCTCTCTCTCTCGCTCTCTCTCTCGCGCTCACAGACACACACAGACACACACAAAGAGGCGTCATAACCTACACTGTCTCTCTGCCCAACTTCCTTATTTAATGTGCTTTGGATGGTTCCACTTGTGGAGCTGAATGAACCAGCACACTCCTCTGGTCCTAATTGCCTGCTTTCGTCAGCCCGCTTTCCTTTCCTGACACACACACACACACATGGACTTGCACTTGTGCACCCACACACACACACACACACACACACACACACACACACACACACACACACACCCCCTATGAGGGGCTAGCGCCCTGCGTGGCTAACGATGCACAGCTACAAAGGCAGCGTTGGGCCCCGTTACTCCGTTAGCCGCTCCCTCTCTCTCTCTGTGTGCAAGTGCTCCCAGCAAGCGTGCTGGATTTTTTAGGGTTTAGCGTCCCACTGGGACGGAATAATGAGTGTATGTTTCTAATCTGTGTGCACGGCCGTGGGTGTGTGCGTGTGTGTTTGTGTGCAGCCGCGATGCCGGAGAATAATGAGTGTGTGTTGCTAATCTGGGCCCTAGGAGACTAGCTCTCCCTGCTCCTCTCTCACTGTCTCAAATCACCGGCCTCTCTCTCTCTCCTCCTCTCTCCTCCTCTCACTCTCTGTATGTAGGCTAATTTAGCGCTGGCTTTGATGCGTTCTCCTGCGGGCCTGCATTTCTCATATCCAAATGCAGGGATTAGCCGGCTTTTATTCTCCAAAGCCCATCTCATCCTGTTCTCCCTCTTTTCTGTCTGCTCGCCGTCTCCCCGACCCTTGGAAACAGTGGCAGGGACTTAACAACCTGACAACAACTGCTTTGTTGTTGTGTTTTTGTGTATCGGTTGTTAGCTTAGGCGCTTAGCCCTTTGTTGGGCCCCGGCGTTTGCTTGTGCGTTGTGGGGATATGTGTCAATAGGGAGTGGGATGTGGAGGAGATTTGCCGAGTGGGATGACAGGAGGAAATAAAAATGAGCAAGAGGTGAGGAGACGAGAGAAAGAAGATGAAGAGACGGAGAGAGGAAGAGTCATTTAACAGCCTCTATCTTGTTTTAAGATTCATTAGGAGGAATAATGGGAAATTATGTGGAACTAAGTTACGTCTCTGGGTGACATCATGAATCCCTTCGTAGCGAGCTTCGTGCGGGTGTTTCTGAATGTTTGTGTTTTTGAGTGTGTGTGTGTGAGTGTGTGTGTGTGTGTGTGTGTGAGAAGGAGAGAGTGAGAGAGAAAGAGATGGCAGGTCTCTTGGTAATATCCTAAATCCCTTTGTAGAGACAGGGACTGTCACTTCTGAGCATGTGTGTGATGAAAGTGAGTGTTAAGCAGCAGACGCAGCCAGCATGCTCCCACAGAGACAACACACACACGCACACACACACCAACACACACACACACTAACACACACACACCAACACACACACACACTAACACACACACACCAACACACACACATTCACACAGATTGAGAAAAAAAGTCTCTTGATGATCTTTCAACAGATCTTCAGAAGTGGCTTAGGCAGCCGGGGCACGCCTGGGACTCCTCACTGACGGAGATCCACACATATACACCACACACACGGATACACAACAACACACACTCACACACACACTCACACTCACACTTACCTACCAAACTTATGCAGCACTGTTACACAGATATAGTTCTTCATTTGTAAAGGACGATCACATAGAGGGCGCTGACTCAAAGGGTCAGAGGTGAACACATCAAACACACACAATACAGCACAATGGACAACACTCATGTTCAGAACAGAGCTCAGATCTCCTGCAGCTTCTATGGACAGAGAAAGTTATATAAGTTTTACCTGATGAGGTGTTTGAGGACCAGAAACAGTGTTAAAAAAAAAGCGCAGAAGTTCTTGATTTTACAAAAAGATAATCTTGAGTGATTGTTAATTTATAGTAAGTAACAATAGGCTACACTTAGCACCTTGTTACTGCAGTGTTATTATTTCTTTACTTATTGAGTTTAGAGTCAAATGTTTCCAAAGTAGGTCTTGATATATTTAGGTTTTTGAATCACTGAAGTGGACAATGACTGGGCTGATAACACAACTCTATCATTGTCATCAAGTTGTTTTCGAGGCAAATGCAGACTTGCCGAAAAACTGTCCCTGACGGGAACGAGCATCAGTGGTTTTGCATGAATTTGCCTCTAAAACAACTCTGTCTGGTAACGTTCTGTTATTATCTCATAGCGTGGTGAATGTGCAGGTCACAACTTGTCCACCAGAGCGTTTTGGAGTTGTTGGATTGTGTATTTGATGAGTTTGATGAGGGAAACCAAGAAATCCCATGAGCCTCCGTAGCGTAGCTCTGAGCAGCTCACTGCTCTGCTCCGCCGTTCTAAAATCAGCTTGCACCGACAATTAAAGGTAACGAACCTACTCCTAAAACTATAGGGATTATGGCAATGGGCCAACTTGCTAAAATGTTGAAATATCCCTTCAACACTTCCTATCAAAACAACTCCTCAGCCATGTTTAATCCACCCTCGGCATATTCTCTCTCTCCTCGTCCTCCTCTGTCAGCAGGTGCCACTGAACCTGCTTCACTGTTAATGTGTTTAGTAATGTGTTGGTGAGGTCAGCAGCAGCTCTATGAGGACGGTGACGGTGGAAACAATCTAAGACAAAGGTGATGGGGACTTTTTGTGTTGAAGAAACAAACCTGCTGAGACATAGAAACACATTTCCTCTCCTCTCTCTGTTCCCGTCCTCCGAGAGGACAGAAGGTGTCACCTGTTCAGCTCAGATACGGTCTAATTCAGTGATTCCCAACCCCTTGGGGGTACGTGAGCACATTGCAGGGGATACGTGGAAATATTTCTTAATTTATTTCCAAGATGATAAGTAAATATACCCATCATTTCATCATTTCATAAGCACGTCACAACTAGTTTCCCCTAGGAGACAATAACCTGTGGCGCAACTCTGTGAAGACACATGCCAAGGCCACAAACAGAAGAAAGAGGCCAAACTTAAACACAGCACTTCAGGGAAAACTATGTGTTGATTCACTTGTATGTCCGCCGATCCAGTGCAGCCTCAGAGTAAGAGTTATAGAGTCATATTTATAAATGTTTAATAGAACAAAGGCAGGTTGATTATTATTTATTAGCCTATTTATTTTATTTTGAAGGCAGATGGATTCTTATCTATTTTTATGTTTCATTTACAGAGGAACTATGGAGCATTTGTAGCCTAACTATACTACATTTTTACCTTAAAGCAGATATCAGTGGAATGTTTTTGTTAATATAAGTCCTAAATAGTCCTATTTTCCGTCAGCAATCACTTACATGAAGTATTTCAGCCTAAACACGAGTCTCTCCGTCACTCTGCTCTGCTGTAACCCGAGGAGAAAATTTTCCTTGTGGGATACAAGTGTTATCCAATGAGGAGAGAGAACGGCATGAAGGGCTGTGTGTGCAGCCAAGGGATGCGCGTGAATGTGGTGACGTAGCACGAGGACCAATTGATGCCTGACAAGGGCGGGGGCTGCTAACTCATGGTGCGTTCAAAGAAACTCGTACTTTGTGTTTTTCCTTCCTGTGAAGTCATACCAGTTCGATCTGGTACGAGTTCACGGGTCGGAAGTTACGAGTGGCCGTTATAGGGAACTTTCACAGACAACAGGATGGTAAAAACACGAGCTACGGGTTACCTGGAACGCTACCAAGTCGTAGTTGTGACTTGAAGCTGTAACTTACGGTTTCAAAAGCCTGCCTTGAACGCAGCATTAGCCGAAACGGCCGTGAAGCTGATATCTGCTTTAATAAAACAGCTTTGGAGCAATTGTGATGGTTTAATAAATGGCTTAACTTGTTACTAGGGAGAATGGAGGCTCTCTGCCTTCCACCTACAGTAGCGTCTCTTGGCTGAAAACCAACCTTGTAAGATCAGAGCCTCCATTGAACTACACAAATGTACATGTTGTAACATTGTATATGATATATAACGTTATCTACCGCTCTATTGATTGATTTTGCGCCGGCTTCATTGTTCACAAATGCACATGGCCAAGAGGAGGGTTAGCAAAACAGAGGAAAAGTGACCAGACTTACATAGTTACTCTTTAAATCAAAAGAACAAATAATGCAGGAGAATTATTATTTAAGATACATGAAAATGAATTTCATTGCATAATAATATGACCACTTTTGGAGAATCATCAACATGTATGAGTGAGGGGGGGACTCATGATATGAAAGAAAGTCTCCGGGGGTTACACCAGACAAAAAAGGTTGGGAACCACTAATTGATTGTTTGACTGACACAGTGCCGCTCCTGCTTTAGTGATTTTATGAATGACATCAGGACAAGTTAGACGAGACAGGAGAAGAAGGAGAAGACGAAGTCCCAGTCTGGGAAATTCCTGATCGTGTCCTGCCGACACTAAATTCCACATAAACGCCTCATCATCTCTACAATCATCATCTCTTCTTATCGTTTAACCCTTTCTCTCCCCACGGTGCCGTTTGCTCTCCTCCGTGTCTCCCCTCCCCATTGTTGTGTTGTGTCCGTCGGAGCCTCCCGATTCCTTTGCTCTGTGTTGACTGTGATTGAAAGTGACCTCCGACCTTTCTCCGGCTCTATGGAATTCCATACATGGTGCGTCTGTGAACCCACCCCCACCCCACCCACAACCCCTCGACCTCCAGCTGCGCTCCGATTCTATTGGCTGAAAGGCTCCCTGTGCCTTATAGCAAAGTGCCGCCAGTCAGAATCAGGGGGTCAGAGGTGGAGACTCGTGGAAATGAGGCAATGGTGCACGGTCTGCCTTTTACAGCGCGGCCACAATACCATCATTCTGTACACACAGGGGCGCACATGGGAAAGAGGGAGGGAGGGAGGGAAATGATGACAGACGGATGAAAAAAAAGAAAGGGATTCGAGATAAATGGAACATCAGGCTAATTTATCGAAAATGTGGATTTCCCCCTCCTCCTCCTCCAGTCCTGTGATGACTTTACACTTTTGAAATACGACTGTAATGTCATGATAATCACAGAGAAAGTGCAGCAGCTGTAGCTAAATAATTTTGCTTATCTGGGATCTTGTGTTCTTTCTTCCATCTGACTTCTTTTTCTTTTTTTTTTTGGTATTTTCGACGCCTTCTGAGATCTCCCAGTTGTCAAGTTGAGGTCTGAACTCATATCTCCAAGTCAAGGTCCAGTGAAATTCAGACCATTTGTGTCACATCAGAAGCAGCAGGGAGTTCTCATCTAACATACAACAAAACACATTTTACACTTCAGTGCACAAAAAAACAACAGCGGAGATCCCAACAACCAGAAGTTATGTCTCAACTATGTCTTGTACAGACTTCAGCGATCACCCAAACAATTTTTTGAGGGGATTAGAAATGGAAAACGACTTGATCTTTAATCTTAATCACAATATTTCTTGTTTATTTGATTAATAATTCACTTTAAAACCAGATTTTGAGAAGTCATTTTCTTATTTTAATGATAAAATGAAACAATAAGTGATTTTTCTTTTTTCATGTTCCCAAAGTGAATGAAACATTTTTAACTGAAATGGATGAGACTGAATTCACACCTCTAGACTTGAAGCACGGCAACACTGTAATCCCAAGAGACCTGACGATGAGGGTTATGGGCACTTCAAAAGAAAAAAAAGAGAACGTATCGCACGCTCTACTACGTCAATGTCCGGGCTGTCCAAAACTTTCTGTGATGCCTCTGTAGTCAAACTGTACTACTTCAACATCCCCCGCTCCGACCTCCAAGCTTCTGTCTTTGTCAAAGTGAAGTGCCCTCCATCTTCCAGATGGAGGCAGGTGAGGCGGGGGATGGGGGAGGGATGGGGGGGGGGGGAGGTGAGGCTGTCACCTGGCTGAGGAACAGCCTTGATCAAGGCCCCCGGATTGGACATGAACATGGAGGCGTTCATCTCGCTGTAGCGCGCCGCTCAGCCCGTGACACTGTTACAGGACAGTGCTGACAGACAGACAGCGCCTTAACTGTCTCTCTGCCCGGCTTTGGATGTCCTTTAAAAAAAAACCCGTCAGATACAGGAGAGCAGAGGAGACGGAGAACGGTTCTACGTTTCTTTTCTTTCTTTTATTTTTAGCGGCTTCATACTGACAGATAAGGGGGGAGAGGAACCAGACTTTGACCTGTCTTGTTACCCTCTTCAAGCATGAAGAATAAGCTACAATTGTCCATAGGATTGCAAAATTCCGGGAATTTTCAAAGTTGGAAACTTTCAATGGGAATTAACAGGAATATATGGGAATAAATCAAAAAAATTTACAAAATTGAAGGTTGGCCCTTAACAGGGAACTTAAATATAGTTGGGGAAAATATATTGTAGCATAATCTTGGCTAAAACAACCAGATTTAATGCAAGTAGAGTTGAATATCTATATGCTATTCCTCAATCCCATGCACACAGCACACTGCTTACTGCAGGGCTACTGAGGCCACGCCCCCAACATGCACTGTGCATTCCTCCATCACATGCACATTCATGTTTTTGTTGTTCAGTAAAAGAATTGATTGTTCATACAAGAATTAAAACTTGATAAAGTTCTACTCACAAATCTGTCAAATCATGTTTTTTTAATTGTATTATTTTGCATGGATGTCTGCTTGATACAGTTTGTTTAAATTACCCCCAATTTCCAGTTAATTCCAATAAATTCCCAATAATTCCCATAAATTCCCATAATTCCCAGGGAAAGTTTCCAATTTGGAATATTTCCAAAATTCCCCATCTTAACTTCCCATGGAAAGTTTCTGGAAATTTACCGGAAATTGACCGCCCCTTTGCAACCCTACTGACAGGTCAACGTCTGGTTCCTCTCCCCCCTTATCTGTCTTGTTGCCCTCTTCAAGCATGAAGAGTAAGCTACAGTCGTCCATATCATGCATGCAGGTTTTGAGCTCGCTGGCCTTTTTTCTCCTCCTTGTATAAGCACCTAAACACTCCTGCAGAAAGCCGCCTCTAACCCCCACTATGTCCTCCCATCCGTCCATCCCTAAACCCATCCACGCCGCGCTGTTTTCTGTTGCTTCTCTTGAGGGGATTACTTTACACGGCAGGGAGGAAGAGAGCGCTGCAAAGAGAGAAGACAAGGTCCAGAAAAGAGCCCCTAAAATAACTGTCATGCGAGTGGACAGGCAGTGATTAAGGATTTAACTGATCATCCCGGGGCTGACAGTGAACCAGCTATTATCTAGCAGGAATCAAACGCTGCTCAAAGCCCTGGGAGGCTCTCTGCGCCTCTCAGCATCTCTCAGCTCCTCTCAGAGGCCTGACCAACATGAAAGGAGACGTCAGGGTCTGGCAGCTGACAAGCCATGGAGGGAGGGAGAGGGAGAGAGAGAGTAAAGTAATGAGATCTTTATTTTGGCCGTTACCTCAGGGACTGTTGATCTGTGTTGTGGTGATGTGCAGCAGAATACAAAGACCCACTGTTTGTTTATGTGGGAACTCACTCTCACTGTGTGTGTGTCTGTGTGTGTGTTGCATGTCATTCAAAACTGGATGAGTAAAAGTCATTCATTAATCATGCAACACCTATGAAATGACAGGAAACTATACGCTAACAGTAAATCTGGTGAGAACATAATTACAGTAAGGAAGAAGTTAGTGAATGTGTGTATGTGTGTGTGTGTGTGGTTACGCTGTTTGTGTTTCTGTTTCATCAAAGGCCTTTCCATGACACAAGAGACTTTACACTTGATCCTCTTGCTGATCTCCCCACTGAAGTATGTGCTTCTGTGTGTGTGTTGGTGTGTGTGTGTGTGTGTGTGTGTGTGTGTGTGTGTGTGTGTGTGTGTGTGTGTGTGTGCCCGTGTTGGTTGTGCACCGTGCTGCACAATGTTGTGGTGAATTCTTTGCATTGTGCTAGTTAAGCTGCACTTCCTGGATGTGTTGTACTTTGTACAATAAGAGCATCAGTGTGTGTTGCTTTGGAGAAAATTCACCAGTGATTGGATGATTGGAAACAAACAGTAGTGGTGATGTGTGACCCATAGGTGGCGCTTCAACTTGAAATCAACTTGACATTTTTTAGGGAATAAGACCCTGAACAGATTTATAAATATTAATAAATCGATATATTCTTATACCAGGTTTCACTTTGTCATAAAAACATTCCCTTTTTTTATTTGTTTTGACAGTGTTTATGGCTCAATATTACAATAAAGTTATTACAAACTAAAGACAGACAGGTAGATCACAGTATTACAGTACAACAGAATTATTATCCAAATTATTATATTTCTTTTCTTCTTTTTTAAGTATATTTTTTTGGCTTTTGCCTTTATTCTATAGTCCACAGTAGAGATAGACAGGAAAGGGGGAGGCAGAGAGAGGGGGAATGACTTGCAGGAAAGGGATGCCCGATGCGGGATTCGAACCGGGGCCACCTGCGGTGAGGACTGTAGCCTCTACATGGGGCGGCCACTCTACCCACTGCGCCATGCACCGCCCCTGAATTATTATATTTCTGATTAAGTTCAAATTAGAACTAAACTGATTTCAAATTAGATTCAACACTAACTTTGTCCTCGGAAAATATCAAACGGTTGCTTGAAAGTTGGAAAAACAAAAAGTCTTGTTGTTATTATTAGTATTTCAAAACCTTTAATCTTGACCTTTTATTAAACATAACAGGATTCATCATATTTGTGTACCTACTTGTCCTGCTTATACAGTAGCATCAAGAGTAATTCTTGTCTCTTTGGAAGGAGAGGGAGTGTTTTCAGTGTTTTTGTTAAATTTTCAACTTCATTATGAGCTGGATGTCATCTGTCGTCTTTCCATTTAAGACCTAATCATCTGGAAATCTGTTTTTTTAATGTGTGACCTGACCTGCAGTCAACAAAAGGAGTTCTTATAAATAACACAGTGTTGGTCAAGGAGAGACGTTGAAGAGAGAAAATGAAGGAGTAAAGTAGTAAGTGCATGAGAGAGAATGAGGCACAGTGTTTACTGTGTGACACAGTGTTAAACAGCTTGGGAACAAACAAGACAGGAGCCACCGTCTGTCTCTGGACTCAATAACAACAACATAATGGGGCCGTCTCCGCTGCATTCTCCCAGCACGCCACCGCCCCCCCACCCCCATCCCCCCCTAAGGTGAGCATCCTTCACGTAAGATGCCACTTTCATTCTATATCACTTTCTGCTGTGTTGTTGTTCACACTACCTTCCTGTGGAGCAGCCTTTAACTTGGTGCCTCTAATTTCTCAGGGTCTTCAAGGACCTTCGCGTTTTCTGTTCTTCAGCTACACACTCACACACTCACACTCATACGCACACATACCCATACACACAAACTCACTCGCTCATGCAGAGATGAGTGCTGTGTTCCTTCCTGAGGTCCCTTCACACATTAGACCAGCTCTAATAATAAAAGGGAGAGGAGTCAGAGTGGATCCTTTGAGTGTTGAGTTGAGGGCGGGTGACCCACTTATCCATTCCTCAGGCTTTGTCTGGGCCTCTGGGTTAACCCACTTACCCACTCCCCAGGCTTCTCTCGGGCCCTAGAGTGAAGGCCGGCTCCTTTTCTCATCAAACAACTGCTCTTAATAAAGGCCAGGGGCTGGGGAGCCTGAAGCCCACGGAGCCCTGTGTGTGTGTGTATGTATGTACACACACATACACATCCAGATGTACACAACGGTACACTCAGAGGATCAGAACAAAAACCCACTTACACGCTGCTCAATAGTTTTCTGCTCAAACAGCGAATTTGTTCTAAACCTTTATCATTGTTCGTTACATCGAGTTTTTTATTTCCTGTCAGGGTTTGTGTGTGTGTGTGTTTGTGCGCTTGTTTCTCCTTCTGCGCGTCTGTATCTGTGTGCATATCAGCTTAGAGATCTCTCTCTGTCTCCTCCAACACCAAACTGCATTTGCATTTTAATTATGTCAATGTTTGTTCAAAAGCATGACAGGCGCTCAGACATGACAAAATGGAAATAAGGGACTTAAACTGGGGAATTACAGCCCATTCGCACATGTTTTGTGCGACGCTAACATGATGTACATCCCTGTGTCCCGCATGTGAAACCCTTCTTTTTCACGCCTCTTAATCCTGCTTCGGGGGGTTACAGAGGAGGCTCGCTCAGGGGAACCTGAGCGGTATCAAGAGCACAAGAAGGAGTTTTATTATCTGTCATCGAATTTGCCATGTTCCATCATTTCTAAGACCGTTGTTTCATGCTCTTCTGCTTTTGTGTCGCCATTATTTTCTGATTCAAAGTTCAGCCTTTTCATTCCCCCCCTTTTGCTAGACTAAGCTTTCTGAATAGTGGCCACAGTGGAAATTGCAGAAGAATGTTATGTTGAATTTTCCTTTATTTCCTATTTCGAAGTTAGTCTGTTGCTGCTTCAATGGAATAATTCAGCATTTTTTTGGAGAAATGTGTTTACTTGCTTTCACTTGTTAGTGTCGTTTGCGGTTTAAATATGGAGCTCAAACCGAGCAGATGGGAATGGCTTTGTCCAAACTTCAAATATGTCCGCTTACATCTCCAAGGCTGAATAATAATCATAATAATAATAATAAAAATTGCCAAGAAGGGATGATGGTTCAGTCATTGTCGTCTACACAGTAAAGAAATGGCAAACAGGTGAAGTAAAAAGTCTGCAAACTCCCCCGATATCTGTCGACTTAAAGCAGAAGTAAGCGGAATGTTTGTGTTAATATAAGTCTTAAATAGTTGTATCTTCCGACAGCAATCACTTCTATAGAGTGTTTGGTCTGAAACACGGGTCTGTCAGTCACTCTGCTCTGCTGTAAGCCGAGGAGAAAACTTTCCTTGTATCCTACAACCTTTATCCAATGAGGAGAGAGAACGGCATAAAGGGGCGGTCCTCTCTGTGTGTGCAGCCAAGGGATGCGCGTGAATGTGGTGACGTAGGGACGAGGGCGGGGACTGCTAACTCCATCGGCTGACAAGAAGTTAGCCAAAACGACCGGATCGCTTACTTCTGCTTTAAAGTTCGTAAGGTGCTGACATTTTTACTTGTCATATTTTGAAAATCTCTAATGTAAATATTAAAATTAACAATGGCTGAATTCTGTTACGCTGCTTTGATTTCAGGGTCTCACTGTGTCATTACTTCTTCACAAACTTAAACACTGTAATGATAAACTCAGCAGCCAGGCAACAAACACCTGAAACACAGGAGAGTACACTAAGTTCCCTTGAACTCCTGACACACTACACATGCTACTACACTCCCGCCCACTTTTATAGCTGCCTGTTTTCCCTCCCCCCCCCCACTCCCCCCCCTTCTCCCTCCCCCTCCATCCAGTGAGTGGCAGGGCCAGGATGGTGCTTCTGTTGTGTGTAATAAATGCTGTTGTATTGAGCCCACAGGGAAACCCTACTCTCCTCTCCCAGCCATTACTGTCTAATGGCCAGATGATGGGAGAGACACACACAGAGCCTGTCACAGACAAGCTGATATACTGCCCCGCGATGTGTGTGTGTGCGCGTACATGCATGTGTCATATAGAGGTAGATATACCACCCTGGCCCCTGGGCAGAGGAGGCGGAGGAGGAGGGAGAGAGAGGAGAGGGGGGGTTAAACAGCAGTAACTCACTCGCAACCTGATCAAGCAGTGATAAATCTTCTGAAGCCATCCTGTTTCCTGACACTCTCTCACACACACACACACACATGCGCACACATGCACACTTATACACTCTCTCACTCCCCTTCCACGCACTGAACCCTTAGGGCGACATTGAAAAGGATACGCGCATCACTTAAACTGTCCCCCCCCTTTGTGAGTTACATTACAGGACAGATGTTATGGTTCTGACTCACTGGGGGGAAGCTCAGATTATTTGCCACATTAAAGTTTTTTAGCAGAGATATGAAACTCACCCTCGACATTTTCTTTTGTATCTGCTCGTTCACATTTTCACTCATTAAAACCAGTTGTTTGTGCATCACATGTTTGAAGTCTGATGGCAGTTTAGACTCTGCCACTCCCACCTACAGTACCACGCCCCCACCCCCTCCGACTCACCTGCTTCCAAGTTCCCTCATTAGATCTCTAGGAATTTTACTGGTTTGCTTCCACTTGCTCCCAGCCACGTTGTCTCTGTGCCAAATGTCTCACCTTTCCCACAGTCTGTTCTTTGCCCACATGTTTTCATGCAGACCTCACGCATATTTACCTTTTTACTTTACTTTTATGTCTGTCTCTGAAACCTGTCACAATAAAATCTGGCTATCTTGGACCCAGCCCACTTTCTTCCCACTTCGCCATGAGTTTCAACTTACCTCGGTTGCGAGAAAAATGCTTTGCGGGATAGGGAACAGCAAGTTGTCGCATTAGCCTTAAAGTGATAGTTCAACATTTTGGCAAATTGGCCCATTGCCATAATCCCTATAGTCATAGCAGTAGGTTTGTTATCTGTAATTATCGGTGCAAGCTATTTTTAGAACGGCGGCGGAGCAGAGCCGCGAGCTGCTCAGAGCTACGGTACGGAGGCTCATGGGATTTCTTGGTCTCTCTAATCACACTCACCAAATACACAATCCAACAATTCCAAAATGCTCTCGTGGACAAGTTGTGACCTGCACATTCACTATGCTGAGATAATAATGGAACGTTATGAGACAGAGTTGTTTTAGAGGTAAATTCATGCAAAACAGCTGAATCAATGTCTTTGGGGGGCCACAATTTGTCCACGTGAGTGTTTTGGAGTTGTTGGATTTTGTATTTGATGAGATTGATGAGATGAGAGATGAACAAGCTGCTTGAAAATGACCCAGCAAACTAGATGCTCTTGTTGAGCTGACTATTTTTGTTGATGACCATATGAGAGAGGAAGCGTCAGTCCAGTTTCCCATGCACCTGTTCACACTTCTTCTGTCACATCGGAGCCAGTTATGCAATCTCTTGTCCTGCCCTTGAGTATCTCCAACCTCCTGGAGCTGCTAAGGACCAGTCTCTTCCTGAAGGAATCATGTCAAGGAGGTCTACAACCAAACAAATGCCACATCCCAGCCTCCTCATCAATTCTACAACTGTTCTTACAGCTCCGTACATCTAGGCCCTAGAAGCATTCTTTGCCTGGACAAGAAGCATAAGACCCTGTTTTCCATTATCAAAGACGCCTCCCACACCCCCAATCATCTCATCAGCAAGGTGCCATTTTTTTCAACAAATTTCATTTGGTCTGTGTTTGGGAGAGTTGGAGAACCAACTGAAAACAGAAGAGTGTGATCTTCATGTCCTAGAGGTTTTCTTCTTGGTTTGTGCTCTGGATGACGCATTCAGATGGACCTGGCCCAGATCCAAGTGGTTATGCAGTGGCCCCAGCTCACAACCCACAACAAATTCAATTTTCCAAGGATTATCCATCTTCTATAGAGGCTTCATCCAGAATTATAGCTCCATTGATGCCCCTTGATTTAAGAGCCTCTTCTGCTGGTCTCTCTCAGCATTTAAGATGCTCAAGTGACACGTCAACTTTGCCTCCATTTCTTCCCGATTCTTCCAGGCAGTTTGTGGTGGAGACTGATACTTCTGACCTGGGGGTGAGGTTTCTCCCAGTGCTAGCAAAGGATCACAAGGTGTAATCCAGTGAACTCAAAAAGGAAAATAAACTTCTCTGGACTGCGGGTCATCAAAGACCAGCCAGTTTGAGGTACATATTGCACTTTGGCACCTGGTTCTGCGAATTTGGCCATCAATACAGTCAAAGACCCAAAAATGTCTCCCAGATTTGTTGGACCATTATTAATATCGAAAACCTTTGGTCCACTTGACACTTAGGGAGGAGGGTCCCAGGACCTGAAGGTCTCAGTCTTGAATCCCACCCTACTTGTGGTTACCCGGAGTTCCATCTGTCCCATCCTCGCCAGTGGTGGGATGTCCTTGCATATACGACCTCCTACTTCTCTTTCTCAAATACCTGTTCACCTGTTACACATTTACTTTTTAGCTCATTAGTATTTGTACCATTTCTACTTGCTCTTCTCTTGATTGTCTTTGTGTCATTGGCCTTACCTTACCTTTCCAGTGCCCTGCTCTTTGCCTGACTAGTTTGGTAATTTTGATCCTGTCTTGCACCACACTTGGGTTTTGCCTCAGCCTGACCCTTTGTACTTTGTTTGGCTGCATGGATTTTTGTATCCTTATTTTTTTTCTCCCCCAAAGTAAAAACTCTTTACTTTAACATCTGCCTCCTGAGTCGCGCTCTTGGGTCCCTTTTCTGAGGACTGTGTGATTTTAACTGTTAGTAAAATAGCCTTGCTCCTCCTTCTGAACACCAGACACACTTTCAACACTGTAGTCATTGAATAGAGATTGTGATGTATTTTCAGTGGCTGAAGGCTGGTGAAATTCTGTCTGGTGCTCAGGTGGTTTAAAGATCTCAATCTTTCCTCATGGCTATATTTTGGAGGGAATGTATCGATGTTATTCTGCACTCCAGTAATGCTCAAGGACAAACAATTTAAGATGTTTTAACCAGTTCTATTCTTTGTCAAAAGTTATCTTTTATATTTGTGAAAGCTGTTTTTTGAATAATACTGCACAGAAGTTCTTGGTATGCAATGATCATGTGTAATAATAGCCACTTCTTTTAATTGGGAGTTATTTGTGCCAGCTTGAATATTTTATTATTTGTTGAGCTGAGTTTGGTTGAGTAAAACTTTTCAAGCATGCAACCTGTATTCAGTATTTGATCTTGTTGTCTTCCTGAATACTAAAGTGTCTTTTAATGAATTCCAGACTTGGAATTCAGACATCTTTTGTGTTGCCGGCACAGTGGCTGTCAATAAAAAATGTTTTTATTAATGTGTACATGCATGCAAGCACATGCATGGGCATGCACACACACACACACACACACACACACACACACACACACACATACAGAGAAACCATCACGCACCCACACACACACATACACCCTCACAAACACAAGAGAATACAAGGACTGGACAGTGCAAGGACACCAACTCACTTCAACTACAATCAGAGCAACCTTGAGAGGCACTGGTCCTTTCTCCTCCTCCAAGCTTAAAAAATAATTTGAATACCTATATAACTCCAAAATTTGCTTGCTTTGAATGGCAAAACTCATAAATACCCAAACATTTTTGATTGCACTCCTTTAAAACCTTGTCTCTAAAGATAAACATTGAAAAGGCTTTTTAGAAAATGTAGCTTTTGACTTATTTTACAGTACAGTACCAATTGAAGCAGTTTAAACCAACTCCATAGAGAAACCAACTGTGCAACTGGACAAAGGACTCACAGCTTTTTTTAAATCATGATCATGAATGTGTGTACATACATGACCCTAGCTACTACTTAATGAAGTAAAAAGACGACTGATAAATATCTGTTTGTTTTTATTAATGTGTGCATTTATGCACCTTTTTATGATTAATTGAAGTTGGTTACCATGGTAATAATCCATCTCACATTTACTCTACTACACCATGGGCCTCCGATTTACAGTAGTCGATAGACCATAGAAACCTTGGAATACCGGTAGGTCCAATACAGAGAGCACCGGTACCTTCGCCATCATCTTCACCGATGACACATAAAATTAATTTAGATTGTAAAGAAGATGTGAGTTGCTGTCTAGGGTCAGATGTTTGAGCGTGTGTGTGTTTGTGTGTGTGTGTTTTACTCTGTCTGGCCTGCGACAGTCTTCCGTGGTAAAGCTCCCGTCTTACCTGAGGATTAGGTGGATCAGACATTGATTGACAGATCCTCCTTTTTCCTCCTCCCCCCTCCTGCCTCTTCCTCGAGCATCGCTGTGTTTGGGGTTACAGGAGAACACAGGCGGGAAACCATGACTACAACACACCCGAGACGGACTGCCGAACAATGAGGTCTCCTTGAATTTGTGTTAAGTGCGTATTTGTTCGTGCACAACACGTTTGTGCAAATTAGCGCACTGTAAATATAAAAGCACGTGCGTTCGTATGTGTGTGTGTGTCTGTGTGTGTTTACCCATGAGGATTTGTATGTGTATGCATATCTAAGAGTGTGAGTGTGCGTGTGTGTTGGTAAAGGAAGATGAAAGGTGCGTGTGTTGAGCCCTGCTGTCAGTCCCTGCCATGTTTTACAGCCCGTCCGCTCTGCACAGTGATTAGAGCTGTCGACTCTGATGTGATGACATGGGCTGAAACCACAGCAGGGGAGTGAGAGAGGGAGAGAGGGAAGAGAGGGAAGGAGAGGGAGAACGACAGACAGCGAGAGGCGGTTTGAGGGTCAGGTGGAGATCAGAGAGAAAGTTTGAAAGAGAGAGGGTTTAAGAGAGAGAGTTGACCTTGACAACAGCTGCAGCAGCTCGTAAAAAAAATAGAATAATTTTTTTTTTTCCTTTTTAAAAAGTGCGGCCTGGCGCTGGACCGCGGCTACAACCCTGGCGGCTCAAACATACAACAAGTCGCTACCTGCCTCTGAGAGCTCTTATAGCCCACCCATCGCTTACTGGGAGTCAGCATTCAGGAAACACCTTGTATGGCAGAGTAGCAGTCAGAACTGATGATATACAGGCAGTGTACGGTTTAAGTGCTTCGGCCTTTTTCAAGAATACATTCCTGACAGATATAAGAGAGAAGAAACCCAGATTTATATATATATATTTAAATATATATATATAGATTTACAAAGTATGATTTTAGAGCCGGAAGCCATATACATAGTTGCTGACAC
This sequence comes from Trachurus trachurus, assembly GCF_905171665.1. Lineage (NCBI taxonomy): Eukaryota > Metazoa > Chordata > Actinopteri > Carangiformes > Carangidae > Trachurus > Trachurus trachurus. The sequence goes on from NC_139896.1 coordinate 6,787,305, forward strand.
TTCTTTACATATGTGTACTTCACAGGCGTTCGCCCTTTTTACCTTTAGCGCGCCCCATTTCCATATGTTCTTAATCGGGCCAGAGGGAGGGAAGAAGAAATCAATGGTGGGGGCTTAGGACACGAGGGGGGGGGACTATTCAGGGCCTGTTTGGGTTTAATGTCTGCTTCTGCTCTAATAGAGGATAAATAAACAGTGCTCTGTTGTGGAGCGCACAGCTTCTATAGACACACACACACGCACACACACACAGACACACACAACCCACCTTCTGGTTGCGTGGCCAGTCAAAGCTAATACAGCAGAAAATGGCTCGCTCCCCGTTCCTCCCCGTGTGCTGGTGCTGTTATTACTGGAGCCTAATAAGGCCCAGATGCCTAATATTAGACGTAATCTGTCAGAATAGTTTTGTTTATGTAATTTAATTTTTCCAGGCAGTTGTTTCCAATTAGGTTGTTTAAAAGTTTTAATTGAATTAAATGGGAGATATCTACATGAAGAGAAATGGCAAAAAAAAAAAATCAGGGCCAGGGCCAGGGTAGACATGTGGGAACAATGCTGTTTTGGCCTGTGTGCGTGTGTGCGTGTGTATGTGTGTGTGTGTCTCTAAATGTGTGTCTGCCATGACACACACCTATCATTACAGCTTTCCCATTATTGTCAAGCCTCTCAGAAGTGAGTGCTGTAGCGTCTATGGTAATTATGATGTTATGAGGTGGCAATTACATTGAAATGTGTTTGACTGTCAAACGCCCACTACAATGACATGTCAGCCTGCTGAAATGAGCATAAAATGGTTGAAATGGAGAGAATGAAAGAAATTATGTTGAGTGACTGCTTTGCTAAGAAAGTGACACAGAGAAAATTCTAGGTGAGAAAAAAAAAATACTTGACCATTTAATAACAATATGAAATAACTCTTCCTTGCACTTTGTTGCAGTTGGTTTCCTGTTAATTCATTCATGCTATTTATTGTTTCAATACATTCTTTGAAAACTTCTCATTATTCCCCACAGACACTAGCATACAACTTCCCAGTTCCACTCCACTGCACAGTATTTATAGTTGATTTTGTGTTCTCCTGTGCAACCACAAGGGGCAGACACGAGCGCATGTGGATAAATCCTTTCCTATAACTTTCCCTCTGCAGCTCCTCGGGCCTCGGGCCTCGGAGCCTGATGTGTCGGCGAATGAATGTGCTCGTCTTTGTTTATTTGGCACCTACCCACTGGAAGTATGAAAGAGTTGCCAGGTGAGGGGAGGAGGGAGGGAGTAAGGGTGGCAGCAATGTAGGTGGCTGTTGGTGTTCAGGGTGTGGAGAGGAGTTTGTGGTGTAGGGGTATGGGAGGTGAGGGAGGTGAGGGAGGGGAGGAGGGGAGGGGGGGGGCAACCTGTCAAATACCCCAAAGAAAGAAAAGGCAAGTGCGTGTTAGAGAGCACTCCAGAGGAAAAAAGAGAGAGGGAAGGGAGAAAAAAAAGAAAGACAAGGATCCCTTCAGCAGGCAGGGCAGTGTTGCGTGACAGGCATTTCATAAACACACACATGTATGCACGCACTCACGCACTACACACACACACACACACACACACACACACCAAACAGACATTGCTTAGCTATGAATTGTGCCCTGATGTATTTTTTCTCACTGGTAACTTTAGTATGGATGATTTAACGCTTAACTGCAATCAGTGTTAAAGGGTTCCACAAGGCTCACTCAGACTGAGCTGCTGCTGCTGCTGTGTGTGTGTGTGTGTGTGTCTATGTGTGTGTGTGTGTGTGTGTGTTTCTATGTGTGTGTGTGTGTGTGTGTGTGCCTGCCTCCCCCCAGCCATAACAGACTCCTGGGCTGTTTAGAGAGGCTGGCTACAATGCAGAGGACAGATGTGGAAAACCCCTGGCTCTCCAGACAAGGGCCTCCTTCATCCCTCCTTCTCCTGTCCTTCACTGAGACGGAGGGATGGAGGGATGGAGTTACTGAACTAACTTCCTGGATTACATCAAACACCCCTGTGCGAGCGAGCGGGCGAGTGAGCGAGGGCTGCCGAAAACTCCCACCACCTCCCTCTTCCTCCCTCCTCCTCCTCCTTCTCTCTCTCTGTCACTCTCTGCCTCCCTCTTTCTCTCTATCTCTTCCCCTGCAGGGAGTCTATCTCTCCATCTTTCCATCCAGACGCGTGCACAAACACAGCAGCGTCCGGCTCTGTCTGCTCCACTAAAACACAGACCTGCATGGCCTTTCTCTGCCCCGCTTACTGCTGAGGTGCCGTGTGTGTGTGTGTCGGTATGTGAATGCTCTATATACTATATATATACAGTACTGTGCAAAAGTTTTAGGCAGGCGTGAAAAAATGCTAACCCATCATGCAATACCACCAGTGAGGCGTCTGATTGGACCCAAATGTATTTACAACAACCCCAAACATTCAGCCAGTGTCATTTAGAACTAGAACTATCAGCATAAAGAAGAACAACAAGTCTGGAAAGTCCTGGAAGTGATGGTGTGGCTGCCCCCCCCCCCCCCCTCTCCCACGGAGCCCTGAGCTCAACATCATCCAGTCTTTCTGGGATTAGAAGGATCTAAGGAGCTCCAAGATATTTGGAAAAAAAAACACCGGCCCCGGTCCTTCAAAAACTGTGTTCAGATCGTACCTACCTAGAAGAATTGATGCTGTTTTGAAGGCAAATGGTGGTCACTCCAAATATTGATTCAATTTAGGATTCTGGTCTCTTTATTCACTGCATTTTGTTAATTGATGGAAAAGAAGAAAAAAAAATAACACTTCCATCTTTGAAAGCATTCAGCTTTTTTCCCCACACCTGCCTAAAACCTTTGCACAGTACTGTACTGTATATATACTGTAAAATGTGCGAATGTGAATCTGCAGCAAAAAATATTCTTATTTTCTAGTGCAACTATTACACAAATCGAGCCCCATTATCGCCTATTTGTCTGTTTTAAGTGCTGGCTGCACTAGTTTCCTGCTAGGGGCTGGTGACAACAGTGGGTGAGGTGTATAGTCAAATAACCTATTTTTTGATAAGATATACAGTCTTTGGTACAAATTACATTTTTTGATGATTGGTATTCTGACTTTAATAATGACAGACAAATATATACATAGCTACCTTCTGGATTTCTGATTCAATTTCCGCCTATAATTCATGTGTGTTTAAGTGTATAAATCTCAAAAATGGGCAAAGGTATTGATCATATCTTTGCTTTATTGCAGTCAATAACTGTCTGTGAACATCCATTCCAAATTTGGTGACTTTCTGATCATTATTTCCAGAGATACATGTGATAAGGCAAACACTGACCCTTTTCAAGGAGCCTAAATTTTCACTATTTTCGGTTTTGGAAAGCATCTGAACATTAACCAAAAAAATAATAATTTTGCCGTGAAATATTTTTATACAACCATCCATTTCATAAACTAGACATATTAAAGATATGAAAAAAACATGGTTGTGTTTTGTTCTACCTCGGGTAGGGGTATGTCAACTTTTATGGGCCTTAGTTCCTCTACTACATGTATATGATTTACAGTAGATGATTAGATCATATCTGCACAATGTGGTCATAAAAATAAGAGGAAAAACAAAACATAAGGTACGATGGTGCCGACGGAGAAAAGTTTTTGGCGGAATAGAGTAGAAAAGTTTGCTGTTTGAGGAGGGATGCTGCAGTTGAGTGGGTTGAAGCATTAAGCAGCAGGTGTTTGTGCTGTGTAGAAGGCATGGCCAAGGCAGCGAGCTGCAGAGGGCAGTCAGTAGCCACTGAGCCACGGAACAAGTTGGGGATAGGGATTGGCTGTTATCTGCCCAGCCGTCTGCAGCTGTATTTACCGCCTTTGTTTGTTGTTCCCTAAGCAGTCGGAGATATGTGTATGTGTGTGTGTGTGTGTGTGTGTGTGTGTGTATGTGTGTGTAAGTGTGTGTTTGCTGTTCCCTGTGCGGCCCGGGGAGGACTGGGAATTTTCTGTGTCAGTGCGTCGGAGGATTTTGGCTGGAGCTTTGTTGATCCTGTCTTTGTTGATCCCGTGTTGTTGTAGCGAGGGGGGCAAGAAGATTGAAGCATTAGCCATGGCAGCCAGGACTTAACCCTCTCCCTGCCTCCTCTCTCTGCCTTTACCCCACCCCACCCCACCTCCAACACCAAACCCCGGCAGCTTTTGCCCACACTGGGCAGGGCCAGACACCCCCACTGACCTATCCCAAGTACCGACCAACTCCTGCATACAAACAGTGCGAAAATGCTCTTGGTTCCCCTCTTGGTTTTGTGTCATGCTCTCTGAAGCGAGCCAACTTTCAATTATTGCCCCTCTGGTTCACCCAGGCACCAGTGGCCAGAGGTGTGTGATGTTGAATGTGTGTGTTAACGCTCAGTTTGTTTGTGGCTGGGAGCCAAGCGATCCAGACGCCTTTTTTTTTTTTTTTTTTTTTTTTTTGGTTGCTTGTCTGACCAGTTAAAAGATAGCGAGTTGTGTGTCAGTGTATGTTTGTGCGATGTCAGATAAAGTCCCTGCTGAGGTCTTGGCACCGCTGTGTTTTTGGCACATCGTAAATACAGGAACATGACAAGACGCTGGTCTTCAGATTGACTCGGGCCTCTGTGAGCTGTGACCTATCCTCCCTTTGAGCATCCTGAAGGTCAGGATAAAAGCTGCTCCATGTTAAAGTGGTGTGGAGGCTGGAGGCTTTAACTCTCCAGTGTGACCCTGCAGTTCCAACCCAGCAGTGGGAGACACACTGCTCTGAAATCCTAATAACACTGGAGAGAGAGAGAGGAGAAGATGAGGAGGAACTTCTACACCTTGCAGCTGCATGGTTTAGCATGTTGTTACCGAGTCTATGTGAGTTGAAATTGTCTTTATTTGGATATTTAAACCCCTTGAGATGTATCATCTCGTTTTCGAGGCGGTCCAAACATAGACAAACATGAACTCATCAAACAAACATGTTCTCAACAATAGAGTAGAACAAACAAAAAAATTCAACAACAATAAAACAAACAAAGGACAAACCACAGTTAAAGGGATAGTTCACCCAAAATTCAAATTTCACTCATTATCTACTCACCCGACATGTGGACTAAGGGCCGGGAGAAGTTTCAGAGTCCTCCGTGCCTTCTCAGAGTTACAGCGGGGCTCCGTGCAGCCCTGCATGTCCATATGACGGTAGCGAACGGAGCTCACTTTTCTTTCTCCAAAAAGACACACCAAAAAACATCCAAATACCTCCATAGTGCTCGTCTGTAATGTCCCTCTTGTATTGAAGCCCCGACATGAGAAATTGTTCAGAAAAAAATTAAATAAGTATATGTTTTAAGCTTGTTTGTAGCGGAAGCTCCCAGTGTTGCTCTGCTGGAATCTCGCGCGATTTGCAGAGACGTGAACTGGGTGTCAATGCAAATCGTGTGAGATTTGGACGGACCAGGAAGAGCTTTAATATAACTACATTGGAACAATACAACCGTAAGAAGGCCACAATGGCCAACACTGAGACTGAAACAGTATATAATTATTTATATCAATTCAACAAATCAAAAAGAGCATGCATCTTCAGTGAAAGTAGGAGCAGGTCTCCATGAGGTGAGAAGACAGAGCGAGAGAGGAACTGGATCTGATATTAGCAGGAAGGTTATTCCAATCTTCTGGTGCTTTAAACATAAAAGCTCTTCTACCAAATGATTTAATGTCATTAGGAACAGAAAAATAGGGCTGCGAGGAATGTCTGATATGATAACTTGATGTATATGGTGTAAGATACTGCTGTAGATAGGATGGGTAATTAAAGTAAATGCATTTGTATATCGGCTGGAACCAGTGCATGTGTCTTCTCATATTCAATGTTGGCCAGTGTGAGTGTGTGAAAGAGAGAAATGCACAACAGAGTTCTAGTTAAAGACAGAAGCAGGTAACACTGGATTATTTTTATAATATATATTTATATACACAGAGACAAATAACGAGAGAGAAACCCAATCTCTCTCTGCTGTATTACAGCGTGTGCCCAACACAGTGATGTGCAGTTTAATTAAACTGTGACCAGAGGCCAAAGCACATCAATCCACCGGGGCTGTCCAGGCAGGTGCAAGCACATGCGCATATTTGTGTCTTTCCTCGCCGCCTTTTAGCGTTTGCATCGTTGCCCAGGCTTGCCAGTTGCCACGCGTGTACACGTGTGAACGCACACTCGTCGTTTATCACTTTCAAAACATGAATTTTGCAACTAATTCTGCCTTAAATGATCGTCATCACTGCAGGAATGTACTTTGTAATTAAAAATTTAACCTTTTGCGTAGAGGAGCGCTTTATTGATAATGTTTGGTCCCTGAACACATCGCTGTTACTGCACTGTAAACAATGCACACCTGGTTCAGATGGAGGTTACCGTTTTGTTTTGTTTTCATTTCTTGCTGTTCACTTATTATTATATACAGTATATTAAATTCTTTTTTACATTGTCGTTTACATGATCGAAATAAAGATATCAATCAGTCAGTCAGTTTATCGTGCAGGTGAGTGTTTTAACGACTCAATAAAAAAACATCTTACATTCAGTTTTCAAGTTTTTTTTTTTAATGTTTTTCTATGAAACTTTACCCAGCACTGTGTGAGTGAGTGATGGGTGTATTTCAGCCTGAAGGTGCGACCTATCAGTGTCACTCTCACATGGGAAGATTAATCTATCACTCTCAAGTCACTGAATTCAACGACTGCGTCAGTTTGAGACGTTAGAAGACGTTAAAATCTGTCAGAACAAACGACATGAGGAGTCGGATGGTGAAACAGCTGCTACTGTCGATCGAACCAGTGCATCCAAATTCTTGGAAATCTAAACTAAATATTCTTAAAATATTTCAGCGTTATACTGTTTTCACCTTAAATCATGTTCTCCCTCCTCCTCCTCCTCCTCCTCCTCCTCCTCCTCCTCCTCCTCCTCCTCCTCCTCCTCCTCCTCCTCCTCCTCCTCCTCCTCCTCCTCCTCCTCACCCCCCCTTTGCTTCCAATAAGCTTCCTCTTTATGGCTCCTCCAGCCTCACCAGCAGACAGAGCAGTCACCTGCAAAGGATTAAGGGGGTCTGGAGGTGGCGGGGAGCTGGTTATTGTGTGTGTTATGGTTGTTTGTGCGTTGGTGTGATTGTCGGGTGGTCTCTGCCTCCGGTTTTATTCTCATCTTGTAGTGGGCACTACATCTTGGCCAAAGAATGAAAAATTATAATCATACTTTTTATGTTGTTGTTGCAGTTTTCTTGTCATAATTTCTCTGGATTTTCATATTTTCTTCCATGTGACGACAATATAATTAGCAAACAAATGGCAAGGACAGTTTCTAATAGAGCAACAAGAAGAGCAGCAGAAATAAGAGGAGGAAAATTAAGAGAAAAGCTTTTTTTTAAAATTATTATTATTATTTAAAGAAAATAAAGCAAGCATGTTTTGCTAGTAAATGGTGTTTTCAGTGTTATCATCATGGGATATATTTCATTTGTATTCTTCTCTGTTATGCTGACTGGCCTTGGTACCAGTCGTGTTGCACATAGCGAAGGAACAAACAGTGAGGTCTGGTACAGAAACGTTTTAATGGTAAAGCAGCAGCGTTGCAGCCAAGGTGGCATTGTGTGTGTCCCTGTGCATGAATACAGGGTGAAGACGGTTTAATTCAGTGCAGAAAATGTGAATAAGAATCAATTGTGGCAGCAGGTTAAAAAAATAAACGTATAGTGGTTACAAGCGCCCGGTATGGGGGGGTGGTGGGGAAGTCAAGGCCGTCACTAGGGCTGATTTGGATCAAGACATTGTAGTGCAGATGTCACTAAACAACAGCATCACACACTGATAAAGACGACATAGAATTTAGTATAAAGAAAATAAAAACTGGTTATTTATGCATATGAAGCACTGTGGTCAGTTTCAACATACACAGCCTTGCACTGAGAATAGATTGAATTTTATTGATAAGCATAAATAATAAGGTGTGAAAAATAACAATTAACACAATTGAATGCAGTAAGAAACACACACACACACACACACACACACCGTGCTGTCTGCTGGTAGATAGATACATATGAGGCACATCCTGATCAGTTGTTTCAAAATGCCACCTCTGCACCCCCTCCAAAATGATTGCTATTAATCACATTACTGTGTTTGTGTGGCTGCAGACAGGTTTGAGGCGTGATGAATGACACCGACTGGACACGCTCCCCCAGTAAGAAGCCGCTTCAGCAGGCGCCAAAACGGATGTTGCATGAAATTGATGTTGTTTTTACTGCAATAACGACACTCACCACTTTCCCATGTTATATCTTTATATGCACTCGCCGGCCTCTTTATTAGGTACACGTATACACACTTACATGTACAGTAAACCTGCAGAAGTGTCTTAATCCTTCATGGTATAGATTCAACAAGAGTCAGAGGTTTTGCTCCACGTTGAGTAGGGATGGGCAAAGATTTTCGAATATTCGAATAGATACAGTACCGTTATAATATTATGTGGTACTGCTTCTGATCACAGTATGTGATCTCATTTTTAAATGATAGACAGTTTTATTTCAGTCTGTCATGACGGAAAGTCTGTGATCGATCGAAGAATAGTTGAATAGTTCCCGTTAATTATCGAATAGTGCTTTTGCTTTAAATTAACAAAACTTTTAATGGCCGTAGGGTTTCGGTACTGCACATTAGAAGTTATTTTTGTTTAAGTGTAACAGTGTACAGGAGTCCGTATATTTGATTGCATGTTAAAGGGACAGTTAAACATTTTGGCAAATCGGCCCATTGCCATAATCCCTATAGTCATAGCAGTAGGTTCGTTACCTTTATTTGTTGGTGCGAGCTATTTTTAGAACGGCGGAGCAGAGCAGCAAGCTGCTCAGAGCTACGCTACGTAGGCTCATGGGATTTCTTGGTTTCCCTCATCAAACTCATCAAATACAACTTGTCCACCAGAGCGTTTTGGAGTTGTTGGATTGTGTATTTGATGAGTTTGATGAGGGAAACCAAGAAATCCCATTAGCCTCCGTAGCATAGCCCTGAGCACCTCGCAGCTCTGCTCCGCCGTTCTAAAAATAGCTTGCACCGACAATTAAAGGTAACGAACCTACTGCTATGACTATAGGAATTATGGCAATGGGCCAATTTGCCAAAATGTTGAACTATCCCTTTAAAATCCCAGTAGATGAGCAGTTTCTGAAACTCCCAACACCAACAACCAGGCCACATTCAAGACCAGTTACAGTAAATCACCTTCAGTAGATGGTCTTCACCATGTCTAAGCTGCTGCCATGTGATTGGCTTATTATATACAGTATTTGCTTTAACATGCAGTTAAAGTTTGCCTAATAATGTGGCCAGTGGGTGTTGATCTTTGTTAAATAACTCACTGACTCAAGTTGCAAGGAAATTATAACTATTTCACGTGCTCATGTGCTCATGCACCGTGTTGTCTCTGTAAATATGAACCAATCATTTCCATTCCCGTCTGCAGTGTTTGCAGGTATTTAGTCAATTTATTTATCTAACTGTGTAAAACTCGTGTTTAGCAGCGAACCAGACACAAGACCTAACTCGTCATCATCTCCCTGCTCTTCACACTTCAAGGTTTCTGTTTTAATCAACTCTGCTTTTTGTCACAGGGTGCAGAATAAACCACCTGAATGCAGCTTACTCAACACACACCAGGAGTACAGTACGGGCAGGATCACTGAAAAGATGCAGCCTTGGTGGAAAAACAGGTATTACTAATGAGAGAAATACTAAGCAAACAAAAACCAGGAACTGCATGTTTTTTTTTTTTTGAAGATTTCTGAATCAATTAATTACTTTTTTGGCAAAACAGTTTTTCACCAGTTAAACACAAGTTGCATAACTCAGTTCACCTCTCTGCAAAACTCAACACATTTTCACTCATTGAAACACACTTTGCATAATACTAACCACAGGGAAAATATCATTTCAGCACAGACAGTCAAGCTCACAGCTGTTCACACCTGCTTATACTGTAATGTCAGTTATAAACCAGGTGGAAAATGATCAAAAACAGTCATTTCAGATGAATTTTGAGGACCTGAAATACTGACTAACCATTTTTTATTTGATAAATGATCATATCGGCTTGTGTACGATGTGAAAACTGATCTCAGATGAAGCAGCTCTGAGGAGGAACTGAAGGTTTCAAAGAAGAAGTGTTGAAATAATCCTGATAAACTGTAAAAAAAGAAAAAAAAAACGAGAGGGAGCCGTACACTCACGTCCGTCATGTTGGTGAGGTGACAGTGATGTGTGTGCGTTCACGTCGTATGCGCTGCTCTGTGTGTGTGTGTGTGTGTGTGTGTGTGTGGAAAAGCAATCACACAAACAAATTAATTAGTTTCCCCCAGCAAAGGGGTTTGATAAATTGAGCCGCTCATCTCTTTCACCACCTCCTGCCTCCCTTCCCTTTTTTTTCTGCCCCCCCCTCCTCCCCTCCTACCATTTATCCCTCTCTCTCTCTCTCTCTCTCTCTCTCTCATTCTCTTTTTTTGCCTGTCCTGGTGTTTTCAATGTAATAAACATCTCATTACATTGTTTCACTTTTAATCGTATTTGTTCGGTGTCTGTCTTTTTCTTTTTCTTTTTTTTTTTCCTGTTTTCCTGTTTTGCCTCGTCTGTTTTGTTTACATCATTGGATATGCACGTGCACGCACACGCACGTGCACACACATGCACACGCAGCCCCAGTAGGACCCCCACCCCAACCCCCCCACCCCTCAGAACATGTAGGCTTCTTCTCACTGAGCCTAAGTGGCTTATTTAGGCCCCGATGCCACGGAGCCGTACTCCACCTGCATTTAGATTAAGTAATATGTTTTAATTATTCATATTTCCCATTTTTATTAGACCACTTAACAGCAATATTATTCCCCCAGTTTGTCAATGGCCACTCTCTACACCCATCGGCAGGAACGGGAGAGAACAACTTGAACAACAGAGCTGTGTAACGGACACACAAAATGTATTCATGAGTTATTTTCGCTGTGCAGGCGCTGGGGGCTGGAATGAAGACTGTGTCTCTATTCAATTATCACACTCTCACACACACACACACACACACACACTTTCAGTTGCACACACGCACACACACATACGCGCACACTCGCACATGGAGGCGTTAAGCAGTGTGCACTCATTAAACACTCTCATTATACACAGGAGGAGATCCCTGCAGGTGCAGTTTACCAGAGTTTAGTTCATTTCCTGCTCCTCCTCCTCTTCCTCCTCCTCGTTCACATCCCGCTCCCTCTCTCTCTCACTCTCTCTTTCTGGCATTATTTACCTCAGTAGCCAAAAACTTAACCCGAGCGAGGGGTGGCTTGTTGTTGTCATTGTGCGTCCGGTGAGAGGAGCGGGGGGCCTTTTGACCCCTCGACTCCTGCAAAAAAGAAACGCATCCCGCTCTCAAGACTCTTTATTTTTCATTTATCTGAGATCGGGCGCCTTTGACACCGAGCAGAGTCGGGCGAACGTCGCTGCAAGTGCATCATTTTATAAAACCACGCTGGATGGACATAATAAAAACCCAGCAAATACCTGAATGTGGCAACATCAGATCTTTATCGCTCCTCATTTATTCCGTTTCGCACCTCTCAATGCTGCTGCCATCTAATTTAAAGGCCTTTCCCCCGGTAGAAACTTGATTATTCACTATGATTCATATGCTAAAGTGAGAGAGAGTCTCTGAATGGCTTTTGAGCCGTATTATTTTAGGCGGCTGAATGTTTCTTTGTGGCAAACCTCTCATTTTCTCTGCATGCTCATCGGCTTTCATACTCCTCTGATGGACATGCACACAAAAAAGCCCTTTATACCTGACCCATTACAACTTCAGATGAGCCCTGTTCAGAAAGCGTTCGGCCGTACGCTGTGTGTACGTGTGTGTACGTACGTGTGAGTACATTTGAGGATGTGATAATAAGGACGGAGAGCTCTCTCAGCTGGTGGTGCTGTTTCAAATAGTTTCACTGGACTGTGGCTACCTGAGCAGAGGTAGTTCTATTGTCTGTGCCCTGCAACCCCCCAAATCTGCCTTTCTTTTAAATAATGTTTCTATAATCTTAGTCCCTCCTGAGGAGAGCCGCTTTTATGACCTTCAAAAACAGGAAATGAAAATTGGAATAAAAGTTAAAACTGTGAAAAGTCGGTAAACAGTGCTGGGGTGGAGTGTTTCAATGCAGATTTTTTTTTTTTTTTTTTTAAATAAAGAGTTTGTAATAAAAGAAACATCACGAGTGACTGACAGTCTTTGATGCAATCAGTTTGAGTTCTTATTTTCAACTTCCAGCTCTACATTTCTTCATGTATACTACACAGTGCTACAAGACAGGTTTAAAAAAAAAAACAAAAAAAAAATGAACGCCTGCAACGTCTTTGTACTCCGACAGAGAGTGGGGAGAAAAAAAAGAAGAAAAAAAACTGTCACATTTTAAAATTTAGAGGAGAGTCAGTGCCAGATGTTTTAATTAATTTACTGTAATTCATTCATCACTGTCCGGGCTTTTTTTTTTTTCTTTTTGCAAAGTGAAGAAATAATCCATTTGTCTCTGGTGTGCAGCACTGCAGTCCTTCTGACCTACTTTTCTTTTCTTTTTCCGCTCCCCGCTGCCATCTTCTTTCTTCAGCAATGATGGAATAAGTTTGGCATTGTTTTTGCCCAGTGGCCTTCCTTTCACCAGGCCCCTCAAACCAAACCAAACTTCCTGGGTGTGTTTGTTAATCTCTCTGAGTGTGTGTTTACCTTCATGTGCCACCATATACCACATGATTGATTTGAGCCAGTAATTGAAGAAAACATTTTTTTTATCAGTGGAGAAAGAAGAAAATATCGATACACTGAAATATTACAACATTTTGTTTTACAATACTGTATCGATATTCAAACATTCACAACGGTTGGTTGTGGTTCATTTTTGTGCTGCATTTAAAACTCTGACTGGTTGGCAGCTGTCATTCAGCCAATAGCTGTGTCTCAATTCAGGAGGACGCGTTTGAAGGCCAATTACGTCACACCGTCGTGACAACGAGGCCTGTCCCAATTCGACGGCTCCTCCAAATGCAGCCGACAAATGGGAGGACACGGTGCACCTGTCCTTCGCGGGCCTCCCATATCCCAAGATCCTTTGCGCGCTGTTGAATATTAGCCATCTAACATGCTCAGGGCTCCAGACTGAGTTTTTTTTTACCAGGAGCACAGTGGCCCCTCACTTAAAATTTTAGGAGCACAAGCAGAAAATGTAGGGCCGCACACTGTAAATCAACTTGCAAAGTAAATATTCACATTTCCTTTTCATTCATGACTCCCACACACACTGTGATGACAGATTCCAGGTTCCTTGAATTGCCTCTTTTCACATTTCACCAGTGTTTAAAAAAAAAAAGAAAATGTACTGGTTGCACATGTGCAAGTCGATGAAATTGACTTGCACCGTCTCAAATTTTAGGGGCAGTCCAGAGCCATGATGCTAGCTATGGGCTCCACGCTGTAGCCATGCTAGCGCCGCTTTGCGGCCGGCTTGGAGGCTGTTGGAAGTGGAAAGAAGTCGCCACTTTTCAAATGTTTGACGTTAGTTACGTTGATTGCATCAGGAAATGCTCCAAAGGCGAAACCGTCCCATTTACCAAGGGTTGGCGTGGCCTTTGGAACCGTAGCCTCCATTGACCATGTAGGCTGCATCCTCTTAAAGGGATAGTAGCATTTTTTTTAAAGTGGGATAGTCCCTAAGTACTTTAATTTCAGTAGAAGACTCTCTGCACTCCTCCCGTTAGCAACGCCAGCCCATAGCCCTGCCCAGAGATTTACAACATACAGTGTTGTGAACAGACCCAAAGAAACGGCCTATTTTCGCGGCCTAAAAGAGGTTTTACCTGGAAAAAAAAAAACACAGTTCCTGCCTCCATTGTTCGCTATAATATATTTTTTTCCAGCCCTTCAAAGTGCAGGAAAAACGCAGTTTTTAATTGGACCTAATCAACTGCTGATCGGCAGGCGCTAACCCTGGGTGGAGGGATACGTGAGTTGGTTAGGTCCAAATAAAAACGCTGTTTTTCCTGCACTGTATGTTGTAAATCTCTGGGCAGGGCTATGGGCTGGCGTTGCTAACGGGAGGAGTGCAGAGAGTCTTCTACTGCAATTAAAGTACTTGGGGGCTATTTGTAGATGATACAACCCCACTTTAAAAAAAATGCTACTATCCCTTTAAGGATCCAGCCCCTGAATTGTTGACTCCTCCGCTCCAATGGAAGAATGAGATCTCGCGAGAGCACAGGTCTGTGGTTCATGGCATGCTCCAGCGTTAGCTAACTTAGGCTACGTTAACACTGAAACGATCTGAACAGAAAACGCAAAAGTGTCGTTGCGTTCTCACTTTTCACTTTTTATTCACTCTAGAGGGTGGTTTTACTTTTTTTTGCGTTTTCAAGCCCCCAAAACGCTGTCGCCGTCTAAACGAAAGGCACATCCGATAAAATATTTTGCAGTTTTCATCCGCGAGCGTTGTTGTGTAAACAGGGCCTTAGCACAGTCCAAAAAAGGGAAAAATTCTTGCCAAATTTTGCCAATACACATCCCAGAGTTTATAATATATATAGTTTATAATACAGTATTTCTCAAAGTTATACATTTTCACACTGTGATTTTTACTCCTACTGATGATTTCCCAGTGAGTTTGCCACCGGGACGCTGCAGTGTCACTATTTCTTAGATTTTCACAAAGATTCACAAGTGAATTGAACCATCTTGTTAGTCTCCAAGTCTCGTTTGACCCTGAGTGAGACGGCGTGCGTACGGTTAAGTGCATAAGTTTAACAAGAAGTCAAACAGCTACTTTGGGATGCAGTCGAACAAAAATATATATTTTTTAAAAAGCTGAAAATGTTGCATGAAGTATCACAGAACAACCTCCTCCTCCTCCCCCTCATCTCTCTGTCTCAGTTTGTTGTCACCTATAACTCATTCTTCACCTCACCTGTCTCCTCCCTCCCTCCCTTCCTCCCTCCCTTCCTCCCCTCTTTCCTCCCTCGCCTCGCTATCGTCTAATTCAGCAAAACTGGAACGAAACTTCTCTGCTGGAAGGCTCAGGATGTCAGATGGCATAAACCCCCCCTGTTCCACAAAAGCTAAACCCACCAACCTTTTTTTTTTTTTTTAAAGGTTCAAAGCAACAGACACGCTTCACATGACGCAATCTTTTTTTTTTTCTTCTTCTTTTTTTTTTAGTGCATTGATTGTTCCAATTCTCACTTGCATTCAGCTGTTTTTGTTCGGTGAGAGAGATAACATTGAGGGAGTGGGCGATTGTGTCGAGTGTTGATGGGAGCTGAGGCAGCGTCCCACCAGGGTTTGGATTCTTAAATATGCCTCACTGTCTTTTGTTAAATGTGATGCAATAGTGATGCAGGGCTGTCAGTGTGTGTGTGTGTGTGTGTGTGTGTGTGTGTGTGTGTGTGTGTGTGTGTGTGTGTGTGTGTCAGAGTGAGTGGTTGGAAGTCAGTGCTGATCTGAGTCTGTGTTTAAGCTGTTTTTCAACCCAAAAAGAAATTATAGGTTCTCTATTGATGAGAGAAGGAAACCCCTCCCCTCTCAACCTTGCCATCACAGTGTGTGTGCGTGTGTACGTGAATGAAAGTGCATATGCCTGTGTGTGTGTGTGTGTGCGTATGTGTGTGTGAGTGTGAGTGGCAGGGCTGCTATCTGTGCCATCACACGTGGATGTGTGTGTTAATAGAGAATGCCCCACGCTGCCACTGCCTTTGTTTGCCAAGGACATACATATGCATGAAGCCCCCGTGTGTGTGTGCGTGCGTGTGTCTATGTGTGTGCATGGGGGGGTTTACTAATTACTAGATTTCTATCATGAATATGTATGGCTGCATCCTTTATTATGGGATTGGCTTAAACACATCACACAGACGGACGAGTGGCAGAGAGAGAGAGAGAGGGAGAGAGGGAAAGCGGGGGTGAGGGCTTGAGAGGGGAGACGCCTCTTCAGAAAAAAAAGAGAGAGAGAGAGGTTTTCCATTGATTTGAACCTTCAACCTCCACCGTGCTCGCTTTTATTCAACAAAAATCATATACAGTAGATGTTTTTTTTTTTTCTTTCCTGTTCCCACTTATTAGTGTCAACATTTATCAGAACACAAATCACAAAATAAAGCAGATTAATGGTGGATAAATATTATTATTATTAGTATTAGTATTATATTTTATCCCCCTCTCTTCTATCAGGTCACAGCAGCCTCTGATGTCGTCTGTGTTATTAGATAAAGCAGCTTTATGCTTCAAGATGCTGTTTGATCGTTTGGATCTTTGGTTGCAGTCATTCAAGTATAAGATCCTGTGTGTCAGATGATTAAATCTGTATTATAGCATAATAATGATAATAATAACAAGGCAAAGTAAACACTTTCATAAATAACACATAAGAAGAACTCAGATTCTTCACTTAACCCTGTATCACCAATGGATAACATAGACTGGATCTTTTTTTATTATTATTTTGGCTGTAAAAGTGTCATAAAATATGCTGTGAGTAATTTGCTTTGCTTCTTTTTGTCAGAATAACATCAGATTTAAATATCATTCATCATTCAGACTACAGTATGTAAGAAAACACAAAATCACAGTGTAAAATGATAGTACAATATTTAAAAATGCAAAATATGCGTAAATTAATATGACTTTTTATGCATTATATTATTGTTTTATTATTATTACACGTGCATTAACATGTAAGCAGGATTTAATATTGTAGTTGTTTTAACTTAAATGTTTAATAAATGTGAGCCTGGATGGATTTACACCCAGACCTCCTGCAGCTTCTTGGTCACTGTTTGCTGTGCTGCTTTGTACTACACTGATTGATAAATTGATTCACTGATTGGAAATGTGATTAAGACAAAATGAATTATCTACGATTTTTGGTTTCTGTGTAATCATGTTTGTAATCCCAGTGTCAAAATCTTTACTTGATTTTAGTTCACACTGTGCTGGTTGGTCTCAGGGTGCTGAATATGTCAAACGATGATAGTAGATGTTTATTTTAATAAGGAAGATAGATAGATAGATAGATAGATAGATAGATAGATAGATAGATAGATAGATAGATAGATAGATAGATAGATAGATAGATAGATAGATAGATAGATAGATAGATAGATAGATAGATAGATAGATAGATCTTTATATATCCCCGAAGTGAAATTCAGTTCTCCAGTAACTCATAAAAACAACAACCACACTTCCACTCATCCACAACAGTATAAGTAAACATAAACATAGATCACACAAAGACATTACATAAGATAAATTACAGTAGAGCTTAACTTCCAATTAAAAATCAGATGTAAACCATGCAAAATGCAAAATAAGTAGTTACAACAATTGTCAAATAAACACAGTGGACTAAAAAGTAAAATCTTGGCCTCTGAAATGCTGTGAACTACAAATATACAGTGAAATGAAATGTAATTATTCATGTAAAGCACACAGAAGCATTCATGTGTTATCAGAGATTATACAGTCGTACAGTCGTCAGTCATGTGTTTGCTGCTGACGCTGTCTCACATATATTCTCCGTAACACTCACTGAAGATAAAACTGAATCTCTCCTGGTCCATGTGTGGAGCGTTCAGGCACCGTGCCACTTCATCTCTGCCTCTCCTCCTTCTTCTATTTCTACTTCTTCTTTTTCCTTTTCTTTTTCTTTTTCACCCAGTTGCCTCCTCTCTCCTCGGCTCTTTCTCCCCTCTTTTTCACACACAATGCACAAACGGTCCCAATTTAAACTTACACTCATGCGATCTGACATGTATACAAAATACCAGGCATTAAGTATTTTTCTGGCTTGTATTGTTTTTCCACATGGACAAACTCAATTACAGGAGCTGTGTCTTTTGTTGTGGAAGTCTTTCCATGTGAGAGGTGGAAGATTTCAAAGACAAAAAAAAAAGAAAAGAAAAAAGAAGACAAAGGGAGGGGAGAGGGGGGAAAAAATGCCAAGAGGAAGAAGTCATTAGAGATGTAAACATCATAAACACAGAAGCCAACAGCCTGTCACAACACTGGAGGATAACAACTCAAGGTGTGTGGATGTGAGCTGGACGAAGCCTCGGATAAATGAATGAAAGCAAGCGACACCTATTATCTACCTTTGCGCTACCTCTCTTAACTTTTTTTGTCTCTTTTATTCTTCCTGTGCACTTTTCTGCTTTCACTTCTTCCTTTTTCCACTCACCCCAAACCTCTGCAATCACACAATCAGAGCACCATGAAAGCTGCTATCTCTCCCTCCCTCCCTCCTTGCCTTCCTCCCTGCCTCCCCTCACCCTCACTGCCCACCTCTTCCTCCTCCCCCACCGCCCCTTGGTGCTATACCTCTGACAATAGCCTGGCAATCTGAACGGAGCGAGGTGGGGAAATAAAGGAGCAGGACAGGTTTTTAAAAGAAGGGAGAATGTCAACTGTCAGTCTGGATGTGACGCTGGAATCAGTGTGAGCCATCAAACTATAGTGTATCCTGAGAGAGAGAGAGGGAGGGGGGGAGAGAGGAAGAAAAGGAAACAAAAAAAAGAAAGATGGCGTGTATTTAGCCAAACTGTAAAAAGGAGTGATGACGGGGAAGGAGAGGAGGAGGAGGGAGGAGGATGGAGGAAAAAAAGAAAAAAGAAAGGGCAGCACGAGTGCATGCTAGGTAAAGAGGCTGGTCATCTTTAGTTTGGAGGGCTTGATTTGTCATTTTATACCAAAGCTACTCTCAGCATCTCTCCAACCTCGTGCAGGGGCTGCTGTGACGGATTCGAGTGTTGGAGAGGGCAAAGCTCTTTTTGCATGGGAATGGTCCTGATGTGAGGGAGAGACAGAGAGAGAAAGAGAGGGAGAGAGAGGGAGAGGGAGAGGGAGAGGATAAGGCAACGAGGCGATTAAGGCGTCCGTAGTTTTTTTGCGAGTGTTAACACAGACATCACAAGTTCCCAAAATGAGAGGGGGCAGCGGGGTGCAGCGGGGCATTGAGCTGGAGAGAAAGAGAGGTTGCAGAAGAGAGGAGGAGGAGAAGAGGAGGAGAAGAGGAAGAGAGGAAGAGAGAGGCGGCTGTGTTTGAAGAGAGCTGTTGAGATAAATCAGTATGTTTATGTTCTGGAGGAACAAAGTGTTCTGTTGGCAGAAGAGCACTCGATTGTCCGTTTCCCCTTGGACTGTTTTTTACCGGACCCTTTTTTTATTGTGTGTGTGTGTGTGTGTGTTTTGGGACAGCGTCAAGGCCGTTGCCTCTGCCATTAAAGTCTAAGCATCTCAGTATTTAGGGGATCTTCCCTCAGCAGTAACATTAAGACTGAGAGAGGGAGAGAGAGGGAGGGAGGAGTGAATCAGACATTAACATAAAGATTGCTGTGGCTTCTGTCACTGAGGGATTATAGGTGAGGCTTACAGTGATGTCATTGTGAAAGGACACTGTAGATGTGTGTGTGTGGTAAGATGCACAAGTCTAAAACTTCTGTGTGCATGTATTCTCGATGTTGATTGGACAAGATACTGAATATTTACTTCCTGTTTGAGAGGTTTGTGCACAGAGCTCCTCATGTCTGCGTGTGTTATATAAAAACACACTTTACAGTTCTCGTGTAAAAAATACTGAAGCTTAAAAAAAAACACTGATCGTTCTTTTTATTGGTACAGACTGAATCGTGTCCTCAGGAACAACTCCTCCAAACCCTGAACGCTGAACACTTGGCATTGAGCGCTCACTCAGATCAGTTCTCTGCTCTGTTTGTTCATTGATTAGATCGTTTCGCCTTAAAATAATAATAATAATTTAGTCTCTTTTCATTTTGGCAAAATGTTAAGATAAATAAAAGGGAAATGAAATGAAGTGGATTTGAAAATTTTGGAACAAGGTATCGATAAAAAAAAAGAAGAAGAAGAAAAATGTTTGTATTGGTTCTGAAACTCACCACAAGTACTGAAACATTTCAAACAAGTCAAGTAGAAGCAGAGCAGAGAAGGAGACTGTGTGCTGCCTCACACAAGGTTAGTTTCATAACTCTAACTTCATCATAGTCAGCTCAGTCTCCACAAAACACTTGTTTTACCCAAAGTTTATAGTTTATTTGGATTCCGATCAGTTGGCACCATCAGTAGCAGACATGGGTCCACGTAGCATTACAAGACAATACATAAGACATAAGACGGTTAAAGGCTTTAAGGCAAGAACAGTTTGTCTCAAAGGGCTTTGCACGGCATCATAACAGCATCCTCTGACCCCTCACATCGACTGAGGAAAAACTCCTAAGAAAAGAAACTTACCAGGGGAAAAAAAACCAGGAGAAACCCCCGAGAAGGCATCCTTCACCCAGGACGGGCAGACATGTAATAGATGTTGTACTGACAAGAAAACAGTTTACAATGTGGTAGAAATGTTCAGTCAACAAGAACTGATGAAGGCAGCTGCTTCTGGTGGGCAGGCTGGGCCATGTACAGGGAGAGCAGTCCATTTAAAGAGATAGTTCAGCAAATTGGCCTATTGCCATAATCCCCAAATTTTTAGGAGTAGGTTCGTTACCTTTAATTGTCGGCGCAAGAACGGCGGAGCAGATCCGTGAGCTGCTCAGAGCTACACTACGGAGGCTAATGGGATTTCTTGGTTTCCCTCATCAAACTCATCAAATACACAATCCAACAACTCCAAAACGCTCTGGTGGACAAGTTGTGACCTGCACATTCACCACGCAATGAGATAATAACGGATCGTTATGAGACAGAGTTGTTTTAGAGGTAAATTCATGCAAAACCACTGATGCACTTTCCCGTCGGGGCAGTTTTTAGCAAGCAGTCTCTACATTTCCCTCTAAAACAACTCCGTCTCGTGACGTTCTGTTATTATCTCATAGCGTGGTGAATGTGCAGGTCACAACTTGTCCACCAGAGCGTTTTGGAGTTGTTGCATTGAGTTTGATTAGGGAAACCAAGAAATCCCATGAGCCTCCGTAGTGTAGCTCTGAGCAGCTTGCGGCTCTGCTCCGCCGTTCTAGAAAAAGCTTACACAGACAATTAAAGGTAACGAACCTACTAAAACTATATTATGGCAATGGGCCAATTTGCCAAAATGTTGATGGAAGTACTGGTGGGAAGACTGGTTCATGAGCAGAGGAAAGGAGGTGATGCAGGCGGCACTGGGTGCAGAGGGATGGAGCTCTGTAGAGTGAGACACCAAGGCCAAACTACAAATTACAGCAGAGTGTAACAAATATACAAAGACAGAGTTTCAGGTTTGCAGCACAATACACACTACTCAGTCAAGAAACATTAAACAGTTCATGTGCCAGCTGTTAAACAGTGACAACGATTTTGAGGTAGAGAATTTAAAACAGGACAGACAGAAGCTTTAGCTGATAGCACAACTTGAGCGTATAGTATACTTTGCTATATCTCCTCGTCGCTCTAACATGTGTGACACCCCCAAGTGGAAAACGGGCAGCGCAGCAGTAAAAACGCACGATATGGAAGTAAAGAGGAGAAAGAAAAAGGAAAACCGTCGGCACGTATCTCAGCGACTCTCTCTCTGTCATCCCCTGCACTTCCTCCCATCCATTGTCCTTACATATGGTTCGTCTATCAGTGTCCAAACTGCCCAGAGCGCAGAGAGGGGAAAAGGGGGGAGACACGTCGGGTGTGGAGTATAGGGGGGGGCGAACCGAGGCGCTCTTGCGTACGAGAAAGAGAGAGGAGAGGATGATAGCCATTCTGGTTTTTATTATCTAGAATGTATCAACTTAATCACAGCTCCATTCTCCCCCAGTCCTCCCCTGGGCTCAGTGGGAGACACTGAAGGAAAATTGGAAAAGTATCGCTGGGCTGGAGGTAGAGACGAGTGGAGATGGACAGAACAGGAGGGGGGGTGGGAGGGGTACGAAGTGTAACTACAATAAAGAGAGAGGGGCAGAAAGACACAGAGGGAAGAGAGAGGGAGAGAGAGAGGGGGGGAAAAAGATAAACCTGTTAATTTTTCATGGCCAGCCGGTCGTAATCACAATGTTCGGTGCCCTTAGAGCCATTAAGAGTTGGCCAATTTGAGCGTGTGTGCATCCGTATGTGTGTGTGTGAGGGAGACGAGATGGATCGAGCTTCATTACCAAGACTTAGGGGACCCACACACACCCACACCCACACCCACCCCAACCTCTCACACTCCCCTGTGTCCCTTGCCTAACTACCCAAAGTTATAATAGTCCCTATCATAAAGACATATTATCCTCTGATAGGAGACGGCCCTGACTGCAGGCTATAAAAACACTCCAACTTCATTTAGTCTCCATATATGGCCACAGATAGAACTAATGAACTAACAGCAAAGTGTCAGAGCAATCAAAAAGAAGCCCGGATAAAGTTTCTTAAAGTCACCAATATGAAAATTATTTGACCACTGGCGCAATAAGTGTAAGATATTGTCCTACAAAGATGGAGAGATCTCCGCTTCAACTTAAACATTTACTCGCCCCACTTTTCTTTTGTTTTGTTTTACACTACAGGTTAATAGGGTAAAAATTTTAACTAACAAATATCACCATGAAACTTCCCAAGTTTATCACTTACATTAAGACAAATATTTTTTGTATTACAAGTTTTGTCAAATTTTATATTTAAATATGTAAATGAGGCAATATCTGATGAGAGATGCGCTGTTTTGCATTACATTTCCAGAACCGAAATCTGAAGAATGGATAAAGCTACTTTCAAAATTCTTGTTTTATTTTGTTGACATATTAGAGTCAGAAGATTTTACCGAGGGGATTTTGGATATCTCTTTTTATCACTTTGTAAATGAGAAAATACTGACACCAGCCCCCCAAAAATCCGATTTCGCCCTGTTTTTAGGAATAAAACGTTGTATAAATAAGGCTTTGAATGATATATATCAACAATCCCCTCTATAAAAACCTTCAGAATATAGACAGGAATGAAAGTGGAAGGTTTGGTGTCTCTAAGTGCTGCTGAAGTGGAGATTTCGGGCTCAGAAAAACTCATTGTGAGAAAACGTCTTATAAAGACTTGTACTGTAAAATTCCATAGATTGTTCATGTAAATTGTACTTTTTACGATTGGTTGTTTTTGGAGCCTACATAATTGTTCAGGAGAGAGAGAGCTTCTGACAAGAGACAAAGTGAAGTAACATACAAACATCTTAATGTGGATTTTCTACCATTTCTTTTGACTTTTCTGAAAGAAGACATGTTAAAGGGACATTGTGTAACTTCTCCTGTTATCTATTCACGAAAATCGATTATTTCATTCAAAAGTCTGTTTTTCATTAATCAGTAATCCCCCCCGTCAACAAACTGAAGTGTTCCTTTCAGCTCTGAATTGGCCGTTCATATCATTCATATCTACATGGAGCGGGTAAGCTCGGTGCTGGCTGCCATGTCTTGTCGCCATGTTTTTTACGTTCAGTGGCAGCGTGACGGTAGGAAACCACGTAAACTCAGCGGAGACACCGGAGCTGTCGGCTCAGGTCGAGGTGGCTGCATTCACGTGCAGTCGGACAGACGGCCGTCGGTAACAAACCAGATGTCATTTTAGTCACAGAAGTCGAGAGAAAGCCGGTAAAACGTGGGTCAGGTAAACAATACGACATCGCCATGACAACATATTGTCACGTGTATTGTTTTGCCTCGTGCTGACGGACCACTTGTTTATGGCGTGTTTACGTCTGCCGTCTGCCCAATTTCACGTGAATGCAGCATGAAAAATACGATTGAGTTGCTTGCGATATACAACCGCACCGCTAGATGGGAGTAATTCCTACACAATGTACCTTTAAGGAAGAAAAATCGCCCAAAATCTCAAAATTGATCGGTCCATGAAAGACTGTGTTTTTGCCTGTAGTGTCTCGCCTTAAATGGATGTTTTGGGCGCGAATAATCCTAAATCCACAGAGAGCTCAAAGCTTTGTGTGTGTGTGTTGTGTGTGCGTTGTGTGTGTGTTGTGTGTGTGTGTGTTGTGTGTGTGTGAGTGGGATGAAAGATCCAGCCTGCAGAGTGGTACAGTGTCGGTGACATAAAATACCTGGTACTGTATAAACAGCATTGTTCTTGAACATGAACTCCGGTCCAGTACACACACACATACACACACATGCACACACACTGGGCAGGTTAATAATGACCATAATCACCCATCTTCAACACACATACACACACACAAACACA
The DNA here is from genome assembly GCF_905171665.1 of Trachurus trachurus. Lineage (NCBI taxonomy): Eukaryota > Metazoa > Chordata > Actinopteri > Carangiformes > Carangidae > Trachurus > Trachurus trachurus. Next base: position 6,811,549 of record NC_139896.1, read on the forward strand.
GTTTGGCAGCACATGGCCATGTAAGGGGAAAACCACTGTGTGTGTTTACACTAAAACACGGCTTGTCTGAGTGGCTTTAGAGCCCAGGCAGAGCGGGCAGCCTTTTTAACAAGGCTTTAAAAAAAAAAAACAGGCAAACACACACACACACACACACACACACACACACACACACACACACACACACACACACACACACACACACACACACACACACACACACACACACACACACACACGCACATGGCCCTTTTCTCTCCCTCTGTCTCTTCCTTCCTCTACTTCCTCTGTGAAGAGTTCTTCCCTGTGTGCTCTCATTTATCTGATCAGGTTGAAATGTGACAAGAGATAATCAGCGTATTTTTAAAAAAGCCGGTAATTTTTAAAGGTACATTGTGTAGGAATTACTTCCATCTAGCGTTGCGGTTGTATATCGCAAGCAACTCAATCGTATTTTTCATGCTGCATTCATGTGAAATTGGGCAGACGGCAGATGGACAAAACAATACACGTGATAATATGTTGTCATGGCGATGTGGTATTGTTTACCTGACCCACGTTTTACCGACTTTCCCTCGACTTCTGTGACTAAAATGACATCTGGTTTGTTACCGATGGCCGTCTGCCCGACTGCAGGTGAATGCAGCATCAGTGGAACGCTCCATTCCTCCTCACTGCGTTACTGCGGTGACTAAATAATCGATTTTTGTGAATAGATAACAGGAGAACTTATACAATGTCCCTTTAAAACCATCACCTTGACTGAACATCCCATAATAGAAGCATGGGGGGAGAGTTTTCATGACGTCAGTGACACTAAGCCGTTGCTGCTGTTGACTCTGGTCCCATCTCCTGCCTCTCTCTCTCTCTCATAGTGGACGTCTTCACTACAACAAGCACTTGCCTCTGTTTCTTCCGCTGGTGGGAGGAGGATGGTGTGTGTATGTGTGTGTGTGTGTATATATTTGCGTGCTTGTGTGTCTGTGTGTGTCTGTGTGTGTGTGTATGTGCAGGTCAGAAAGGCAGCATTTGTTCTGTGAAGGTCTATAAACATCTGCGATCCCTTTTAAGGGATTGTTTAGATTGACGGAACGGGAAAATAAACGTTCTCAAGGAGGCCGACGCTCTTTACTGACAGAGAGAGAGATCTCCGCTACCAGCACAAAATGTGTGTGTGTGTGTGTGTGTGTGAGTGTGTGTGGTTGAGGAGGTGTGTGTTTGTGTGAGCTGAGCCTAAAATGACAGGTTCCTTTTTTTGGCCGCTTTTTTTTTTTTTGGTGATCAGAGGGTGATTTCATGTGAACCCTGCATGACCTCGCTTCTTCTTCCTCCTCCTCCCTTATGCAGCCTCCACCTCAGCACATTCAAACCTCACACTTTTTAAAGGGATAGTTCAACATTTTGCCATAATCGCTATAGTTATAGCAGTAGGTTCGTTACCTTTAATTGTCGGTGTAAGCTATTTTTAGAACGGCGGAGCAGAGCCGTGAGCTGCTCAGAGCTACACTACGGAGGCTCATGGGATTTCTTGGTTTCCCTCATCAAACTCGTTAAATACACAATCCAACAACTCCAAAACGCTCTGGTGGACAAGTTCTGACCTCCACATTCACCACGCTATGAGATAATAACACAACGTTACCAGACAGAGTTGTTTTCGAAGGAAATACAGAGACTGTTTGCCGAAAAACTGTCCCTGAAGGCATGAATTTACCTCTAAAACGACTCCGTCTTGTAACGTTCTGTTATTATCTCAAAGCGTGGTGAATGTGCAGGTCACAACTTGTCCACCAGAGCGTTTTGGAGTTGTTGGATTGTGTATTTGATGAGTTTGATGAGGGAAACCCAGAAATCCCATGAGCCTCCGTAGAGTAGCTCTGAGCAGCTCACGGCTCTGCTCCGCCGTTCTAAAAACACCTTGAACCGACAAATAAAGTTAACGAACCTACTGCTATGACTATAGGGATTATGGCAATGGGCCAATTTGCCAAAATGTTGAACTATCCCTTTAAAAGCATGCTTGTTGTTATATCCCCCCCACCAGCTCCAGCTCGTACCCACCGTAATTCCCCTCTCTCTCTCTCGTCACCACCAGCAGAAACTTCTCTGCCGTCTCCTACTCTCTTTTTTTTTCTTTTCTCCAGCTCCGACTCCTCCTCATGCCGAGGGGGGAGTCGTTGTTGTGTCTGGGTTTCGCCGAGAGCAACATGTGGCATATATCACCACCCTGACCGACTGGCCCGACCCGCCTCTTGCCTCTCTCTGCCCCTCGCCCCCTCTCACTTGTTCACACATACTCAGGCGGAGATCTGGTAGCGGATCGAGCGCCGGGTCCTCCTTGAGAACGTCCAGCGTGAGGAAGTGGGGGTGTCTGTCCAGCCGTGATTTAGGTCAGAGGGAAGCGAGCGGGGGGGACGGGGGGACGGGAGGAGGCTTCTCTCTGCTTCTCTGTTTATTTGAAGCAGGAGCCATTACTGCTGTCTCTGGGCCGTATTTATACACAGACACAGAACAGACGCATGCTGATACAACCGTGCATGAGTGTGTATTTGTGTGTGAGAGAGTTAGGAAAGAAAGAAAGAAAGAAAGGAAGAAGGAGAGCATGCGTATTATGTGACTCAGGGGGGAGAAGATGTGTGGCTGTGTACAATGCACAGTAAAAATAAACTGCGGTGATTTGTGGTCGGGGCCTAATAGAGGAAGGGCCCGGGCTTTTTACTGGGAACGGTGCAGAGCGGTGTGGGCCTCAGCGCGCCGGCATTAGGAGTCTGCAGGGACCTCGCTGGCTCCGGTCCAGTCCCGTCCCCAACGCACTCGATTCACCTAATGAAAGACATCTAATCACCGAACTGGGCTAAAATAAGCAAGCAAGTCCATCTGCTGCTTGGAGCATGAGTTAAGGCTTTCCAGCAGAGTAAATGAAAGTCAGCATGTGTGTGTGTGTGTGTTGGTGTGAGTGTTGGTGTGAGTGTGTGCCAGCAGCTCTGGTTGTGTTGAATCCGAGCGGTGTAAACTAGTCCCATGGTGTCTATTGCCTGTCTGCCATTACTGCAGGGTTTGCCACAGCTTGTAAAAGCCTTGTTAACACAAAGACCTGCTCACATGTTAATTGGCTAATTGACTAATTAATTTTTGCATAAAGGCGTGCACGGGGAGAAAGGCTAGCTAATTGAAAGTGACTATAGGTTTAATTACGTGAAAAAAAAGAGCGAGGAGGACGGAGGAGTGAAGGTGGGAGGTGTGTTCAGTATCTCCTGATGCTACATCATCATGTCCAAACATTTACCTCACAGTGGAAGAGGCCGAGAAGCTGAGACAAACAAGAAATAAAAGCTTCAAACTCTTTATTTGTCAGTTTTCTCTTCTCTGGAAAACACTCTTTAGCATGAACGCCATCAGGCTGCTGGAGAGACGACGTCACACGGCCGAGTCGACCATCTGCTTTGCGGAGACGAGGCGTCCGTGTGATCATGCATTCGCATCAACAGTAATCTAAGTCCAATTATTGAGCAGTATGTAAAACTGACACACACGCGACGGGACGGAGACAGAGGAATGCACGAGCGGACGGACGTCTGTTAATTCAATTCCTGTCCAAGCGCTCGCTAAAAACACCCGCCACAAATTAAATCGGCCAGGGGAGCAGGCGGCTAACAAAGGAAATTAACAACGATGCTGCCTCTGTATTAGGGCATATGGATTCGCTGCATGTTTTGCTGCGCGTGTGTAGCTGCAGCCTCGCGCCTCTGTGCGCGGAGAGAGGGGGGAAAAAGGCCAGTTTTAATCAAGAAATCCATTCCACTTTTCTAACCCCTCTTCGCTTCTTCCTCCCCTCCCTCCATGGCGGGCTTGTGTGGAAACAGAAGTGCTAAATTACCCTGGAGCAGTCAGACAAAAACATCTTGTTGGGTTCTAAATTGCTTTGCATGCATGTTAATTGGACAGAAATCCCTGCAGTGTATTTGGTTTTTTTTTTTTTCTTTTTTTTTTTTGCACAAGCTTGTGCTCGTATGTGTGTGTGTGTGAGACTCCAGGAGAGTGTGTGTGCACCAGTACTGTATCTGTGTATGTACAGTACTGTATGTGCACGCGCGTGTGTTTGTGTATGTGTGTGTGTTGGACATGGACTGGTGAGAGATTTGGAGGTTATCTGTTTTTGTTGGTTAATTGTGAGGCTGATAGTATCGAGGGTCTGGGGCCAATTCAAGTGGGCTTTCAGCCAAATTACCTCAGTAATCGTCTGTGTTCAAGTCCCCCGATGCTCTCACCAAGACAGAGCCTGGGAAGCCCCCAAGTTCAGTGGAGAGGGGCAGATCTGACCCCAGCTTTAGACAGCTTACACTGTAATTGAAATGATATTTTTTTTCTTTTCACGCACACACACATACACACACCATTATTGGATTGCTGACAAGATTTCACCCAAAATTCCATTTGTGGTCAATTTATCCTGTTTGTTTTTAATTAATGTGGGCCGCTAATGAACTCAGAGGGGATCTTAGCCAAATGATCAGAATTTCCTCCATGTTTCCCCTGTTATCTTTGACGCAGTAGGCTTTTGGAATTAGAGCATGAAATTGTTTGAAAGTAGGAAAAAGGAATTCACTTGGATCATGGAGTGCAAAAAAAAAAGGGTAAAAAAAATACTGTAGCCAACACAAGCTGAAGGGACATTTACTTTTCATTCACTACGACTGGAACTTTCATTGAGTCTGACTAAAGATTATTTGAACTCTAACTAGTTTACGGAGGTGCAGATGCAAAGAACTAATGAATTACACACTGTCATCAGAACTTGTTTTATGTGTTGATTTAATTAATTACTGTACAAGCAGCGGGTGTTTTGTGGGTGAGATAAACCGTCCTACATTAGTTGACATCTTGAAGTTGTGTGTTTTTTAATATGAAATGAAAAAGCCTTGGATGTGTCTCTTCATAGTTGCTGTGACCATTTGTCTTTTTCTGATGTGATACAAAAAAGTCTGAGCTGTGTTCCAGTACATAGGTCCGTGACCCCTAGGGGTCCACAGTGGTACTACAGGAAGGTTGCAAAAATATTTGTGTTGATGATTAGATGTCCCTCCAGAAAAACGAGATTATGCTATTGCATAATTCAATGCATAATCAGCCAAAGTCTGCATATTATTATTATATTATTCTTTTGCCGCATTAATTGCAGATTTACGTTAAAAATGCGCAAAATATGCAGGGTTTTGTATCATTTCATAATTCTCGCATTCCGGCTGGAAAAAGTCACATCTACGCAGAAAGTTGAAAAATGTTGCATGTTTACTTCACACGAGAAATTAAACGTAACTGTGTGAGAGAGAGAGAATAAATTTTTTTCAAATCTTCGACCATCGATCATCATCGACCAAGGCTTTAAAGGTGTTCAGAAATGTTTGTCCTGTTTGTCGCACCTCCTTCCACGAGTTTCCACGAGTTGCCGCACGAGTACACCCGAGTAAGGAAAACAAATTTGATTGGTCGTTATCGAGGGGGTGGGACCGAACTCGGTGTGTGTGTGTGTGATTGTGTTTGGCTAACATAGTTAACTGTTGGCTATAGACTTGCTACGTTATAGCTTGCTAACTTAGCTAGCGAGGCTAAGTGATGGAGCGCAGGGATCTGGAGGAGGAGAGTGGAGTAGGGACAGAGGAGAGTTTGTGTCGGTGGCGGTGGACGAGTCTCCTCGTTTTTCTCAGACGTTTGATTGACGGATGACGGACCCAATATCACTGGCTGATGAATTGTGAGCAAGGTAAATTTATACACGACACTAAGCCCTGTGAGGCCCTAGGAGCAGTATGGAGGTATCTGGATGTTTCATAGTGTGTGTTTTGGACGATTCAAAAGTGAACTCTATCCACCGCCATTATATGAAAACCCGTTGCCAGCTGGACCCCCCCTGGAACTCCTAAAGCGTTTTGATGACTCCCAAAGTTCAACAAACCCTTCCTTGACATGATGGTGAGTATATTATTGGTGAATTATGGATTTTGGGTGAAGTATCCCTTTAAGGCTGACTTACTGTTACTGTGCATAATGTCTGAATACTGTATGTTTCAGCTCTGTCTTCACCTCAGTCATTTACCTCCTCGTCCTGACCCACTTACCTGGACAGACCTGAACACCTGTGTGTGTGTGTGTGTGTGTGTGTGTGTGTGTGTGTGTGTGTGTGTGTGTGTGTGTGACAAGAGAAGGAGAAAGCGCCATGTGTCGATGCCCCGTGTCGCAACCTCCACTTAAAAGCACCTCCAGACAGGACTTAGGAGTGTGAGAGTTCATGGCGAGGAATTAAAAAACCCTTCGGCCTCTTTAAGCAGCTGTGCAGCTCGGAGGGAAACAGAAGGACTGAAGAGGCTTCGCATAATCTTTTCAGGCGAAGAATAAGTTGTCGTCATCGTCTTCATCGTGAGCTGTGCAGGACTGCAGGCCATGAATCCCCAGACAGTGACCTCATATATCACACAACTCCCAAACACACACACATGCACACACACACACACATCCTTGTGTGAGAAGCTGCAGCGCATAAACATTTAACCCTGGAATGATTCAACGGCAGATAAAAGAGCGACTCTTTTTCTGTTTGTTTCAATCTCTCAGTCTGTTAGCCGCTTAGTGTGTGTGTGTATATGTATGTGTGTGTCTTTTTGTGTGTGTGTGTGTCTGTGATGGAGAGTCATGCACCCACACACACCTCAGTTCTGATGACAAGAAAGACTACACTGTTTTTAAGCTGTCATTTAGTTTCTGCCGTTTCACTTTAGTGCTGCTGAAGGTTGAAGGAAAATTCTGCTGAACGCACAAACAAAATGCGCAAAAACGAGACAAACACAGACACACACACACAGAGACAAACACACACACACACACACACACGGTGACAAGCTGTGAACATAAACACTTAACCCTGGAAAGATTCAATGATGGCGGATAAAAGAGTGATTTGTGTTCTGCTGAGGGGAAAATGAGTAATCCTATCATTCAGCGTGACATGCAACACAACACGCCGCATCAGTCACAGACACACACACACACACACACACACACGACACTAAACACTGCCTATCAGGATGATAAAAGCATGCCTCATCCACACAACAAAGCGTTTGATTTTTCTATTTTCCGTGTCATTCATTTTCTCTTTATGTCGTTCGTTGTAAACCTCCTCCGTTCTCCCTCGTTCCCCCGGCGGCGTCGCTCCTGACACAACAGCACATATTTGTGTATTTATGTAAATATCTCAGCTAATCTCTATAAATATATTTATGAGATTTAATACCTTTGTACTGTAATACTGTGCATGCTGAGCATCGGGGTTTTTACACCGTCATGAAGACAAGTGAGCACACACATACCCTCATACAGACACACACACACACACACACATCTGCACACAGCTTGCATTGGGTGCATACCAATCCCTTGGTCTTTCTTTCTTCCTGCCGGGGCATTAATTCCTGCCCATATTTCCATCTGATTATGGTCCGGTTATACCCGCAACTAATTGAACATTAAATATAAAGAAAGTTAATGAAAATGTCCTTTATCCCCTCCAAACTAGGCCTGAGAACGCATCTATTAACGCAAATTAATCTGGCCCTGGTGCGTGTTGCAGGGGAGAAGATATATGCACAGTTTGCTGCTCTCCTCTCCGACCCGAATTACCGTTCCTCCTCTCCGAGCAGGACGGTTAAATAACAAAAGGAGCGTTGTTCTCCTCCTTCGGAGTATTCTCGTAAGCTATTCCCAGAGCTTCCCTATCTGGCCGAAAACAATGTGACGTTGATGCCTTGGCTCTCGTATGGGAAGTTTCTGTCTTCGGGTTTTCCTGCTGGCCCGAATGTGAGTGAGTGTGTGGACCGGACCACCAGGACCAACACACACACATAACACACACACAGAGCAGACAATTACAAGTCCATAAACTTGTAATCTTGACTGATGTGTCATTTTTCGACTCCACACGATGAGTTGCGGCGAAGGAGGAGCTGTCACTCCGCATCACATGTGAAGCGAAGCTGGAATGAATCCTGACATGTTTGAGCAACACAACTCTTATTGGCAGCGGCCGCGTACGAATCTGCTACAGATTTGTCTTGTTTTCTAATGGCCTTGTTAGTTTTTACTCCTTCTGTGCTTTTTTTTCTCCCCCCACCACCGCCTCTTCCACCAGAGCTTCCTGTGCAAGTGGCAGAGCCAAAGACACCCACTGAGCGAGCGTCCAGCAGACAGGCTGACGCGCACAAGGAAAAAGGGAGGAAACAATGAATGGAGGGATGCTTTCATTCTGATGAAAGGAATAAACGCTAAGGCATTTATTTTGTCTATTATCCCACTAAAAAGCCCTCTCCATTCCTACCCCCTCCCTCCTCCTGCTATACCCCAGGCCCCTGCATATTAGCATCTCTCCTGGACAGCGAGGGGTTAACTAACCCATTTAAGGGGAACCACAGAAAACAATACTTGGACCCCAAAAAGACAATGGCAGTGCCTTTCTCCTCCGTATTTGTAATTTAACATCAAAAGGCTCCTCTCCCAGCGACCTCTGAGAGCCAGCGCCTCTTTAATGAAGCGCCCCACCCCCCTTAATCACATTCAAATTGGTTAGTGTTCAGAAAATAGAAATATGTATTAGATAGCAATAAATTTTCATCATTGGCTAAGCCTGCTTCTTAATTGTCCTGTCCCAAGGCTTGGGAATTTCATTGTTCGTTAGGTGCTTAAGTCCCCCATCTCATTCAGTCTCTCTGACATTACTGCTGAGGGCTCTAATGCCCAACTAATTTGAATGGGGATTTACATGATAGAGCAGGGAGCATTAAAATGTGGAGGGAAGGGAAAAAAGGAAAAAAGGAAAAAGGGGGGAAACGGCTTCTTTCACTTCAAAAGTCACTTTGTTCAAAGTCAAATGACAGTGTTTAAAGATGCTCTATCTCTCTCTCCTCAGGATTTTAGACAGCAGTGCCACGTTTAATGGTTCGTTATCTTAGCCCCTCTCTGTCTTCCTCTTTTCTCCGTACCTCTTTTTCTCTTTCTGCCGCCAACCATACGCTTTTGTTTAGTGGCACCATACTGTTTCAGAATATACACTGTTTTTGAGCGACTTTGAATTGCAAAACACTTCTGTCGCTCTCGATTATTTTTTCCCTCATATTTCTGTGTCTCTGCATGTCACTCAATCGTATATCATTGAGGCTTATTGAATAGACGTGAATGTCCATGCTCGGTGCGTGTGCGTGCATGCGCTTTGTGAGCTTGCATGTGTGTATGTGTGTGTGTGTTCGGCAGTGTGGTCGTAATATTAGGTTAGGCCTATTGCTATTACTTTCACTCCACTCTGCCATGTAACCCGTTCCGCCTGGTGTTTCTGGCTGCCGGCTGAGCTCTCCCTCTCTCTTTCTGAGAGAGAGAAAGAGAGAAAAAAGAGGAAAAGAAAATGCCTGGAATTGTTTTCTGTTTGTTCTGGAGGTATTTTGGATCAGTAGATTGTGTGTGTGTGTGTGTGTGTGCGCCTGTGTGCATCTGTTTGTGTTTCTCAAAGTATGTCTATTTTGGATCAGTGTGAAATAGAAGCCACAACGATAAAGAGAATCAGATGCTTTGTGATGTGCACTGTTGGACGTTGGCTTTGTGTGTGTGTGTGTGTGTATGTGTGTGTGTGTCTGACAGTGCAGACACATAAATGTCCATAAGGCAGATACAGGGCAAAACAGATGGCATGGTGGGAAACAGAAGTTTGCATGTGTGCAACTGTCTTTGAGTGTGGACACGTATGAAGCATGTCAATTTTTAACGTCATGTGAAGCCTCATGCAGCTGCACACCTGTTGTCAGGAGAGGATTTCCTTCTTTCCTGCAGCATCCGACACAACAATGCTGAATAATAAACTGTAGGTGTGAAAATCAGAAGCATGAGACAGAGAGTCCCAGCTCAGTGTTTACCCACCGGCTCTAATTGTTGTTTGCCTGGTTTTAGCGCATAAACACTGACGCTCTGCACCTCCGATTCCACATAATTAGTGCGTTTGCTTTGACCCCGCGTGTCACCGGAGATGAGAGGAGGTTGCCGAGGGTCAGGACTAATGAGAGAGAGAGGGGTCGACCTCAGACGTCGAGTCAGCCGGGGCCAAGAAGGGGCAACGCCGTACAAAACACACACACAGCACCACACACACACACACACACACACACACAGACAGAAACGTTGAAGAATAATGCATTATCTCATTGCTTTGTGCTCAGGACTCTTAATGTTTAGAAAAGAAGAGAAATAAAAGCGCATGCAGCCAAAAACCGAACTGGAATCAGAGAGTCATTCTGGGACTTTTGTGTCTTTTGTGTTTTCAATTTGGATCGGGTCACTCCACACAAAGTATCCGAGCAAACACCTCTGGGCTGTAACGTCGATGCCTCTGGCCTCGGCTGTATATGTTTTAATCTTCAGCTCGTTATCTAACAATATCGAACTAAATGTCTGGAGACCGAAGATCAGAGAGGGACAGTGAAGGGTTAACTCTGATAATCACCTGTATTGATCTGTGGGCGTTAGAGGGAAAAAAAAAAAAAAAAAACGCTGGTTCCAGAGCAGCCGACCATGAATGGTTATTGATTCTATCATAAAGACCGCCTGTCTCCTGAGTCTATGGCTCTTTAGGTAATCACTGATGCCTGTTTTTTTTTTTTTTTTTTCTTTTCCCTTCTGGCGCTCCGACAAGTTCACATCGTGCACCTGTTCTCCACATCTGTACATCTTTGAAACTCGTCGCTCTCCAGTGGACCTGCACCATGAATCTGGGTCCTAACTTTTACTCCATCCCCAAAACTCACTCACGCACCTCATCCACTCCCAGCATCCTTCAGGAACCGTGACGGACGGACGGACGGACGGACAGACAGACAGGCCACAAACGAGGAAGTGCTCACTAATCAGGCTTACGATGCTCCTGCGCTAACCGAGCCGTGTGCCCTGCTTAGGCCGCCGCTGTAAATGATTAGCCCGGCTCAGGCTGAGCCGTATTAGCCGGCCCGCCATCACTGATAGCTCCTGGCCCCCCGACTTTATCGCAGTGATAAAGTCCTAGTAGAGCCCGATGCTGCTGCTGCTGCTGCTGCTGCTGATGCTGCTGCTGCTGCAGAAACAATCAACCAATCTCCCCCTCTTTGGTTTCTGTGTCTAGGTGGGAACGGCATCTTCACGCTGAGGCACTGAGAACCGAAGCAGGACACTCTCCCACGATGGCCGCCGCTGATAAACCAGGAGAAGATGCACGGAGGACAGGAGGGAGGTGAGAGAGGTTTCTGTGACTCCGACACTGTTGGAAAACTGTTTATACAGCGGGGAAAATAAGTATTGAACTCCAGTCAGTGCAGAGTAATATCAGCTGGTCTGGTCCAAATTGGCGTATAAAAAGGTTTCTTATCACCAAGGTGTCACACAAGAGGGGAAGACCTTCAGAAATGTATGTTGAAGAACATCCTGATGGCATTGGTTACAGACGTGTCTGAATGCACCGTTTTATCCGTATCTGGAACTGAAAAGAACAACATTTTACCATAAACTGGCCACGACCAGATGCTCCTTGCAAGATTTCTGAGTCAAAAGAAAACTAAGAAGAGTCGTCCAAGAGACAGAGAGCTTTAGAGAGACCTGCAATTAGCAGGTACAACAAAAAACAATGAGTAATGCATTTAACCGCCATGGCCTCTATGCATGCTCACCATGCATTGACGCATTCAATACTTATTTTCCCCGCTGTATGCACATGGGTAGTTGAGACCGGTCACCATCAAAATCTGCTTCGAGTCCAAGTGAACCTTTCTGCCAAATGTGGATTATTTCCCCCAAGAGGTCCCTGAGATGAGGATTCATGAGGATGGGATGGACCGACCAGTGTGGAGGTTTAATTAGTTCATCAACATGTGACCACCCTCTTTCTCTCTCTCAAATCACTCATCTATTGTGCAAAGAAATTGCAAAGACCTGCTACCAACACTAGGCCCCTATACTGTACCTGCAATAACGCCCTCACAGCTCACACACACCGTCACCTGTCACCTGTCACCTGTCACCTGTCACCTGTCTAACACGGGTCAAAATAAGTTTTTAAAAACACACAACGGCTGATTGAAGCGTCTCCGTCACTTTTACAGGAGCTCCGACCTGTTTTACCAGTTTGCACGGAGGCTATAGCAGCTCACCCCCTCCCTGAGTCAGTGCATGTGCTTGTAGTTGTGCATGTCCTGATAGAAAATCCAATTCAACAGTGGAAAAAAAAAAGGTTCACTTGGCTTTTCCCTCCTGTTTTAAAAACAAATCTGCTGATAGCTGCTAATTTTGGTGTAAGAATGTTTTAGTCCAACAGCTGTGTGTCTCCTATAGTCCAGTATTTACAACATGTTTGACTCCAGCTCCGGGCTCACATCACTATAACAGACTGAATTTAGTCTTAGAAATATACAAACACAGATTAATTGTGTGTGCGTGTCCTTGTCTGAGTGTTTGTTGTAATCGCACAGCACCCCTAATGGCCTTTTGCTGAGGCGGAGAGTCTTTATTTTGAATGGTTACACACCAATGTCACTGCTGAAGCCCACTCATCTGCCTTGGAAGCACATGCACAAACACACACACACCCAGACACACACACACACACACACACCCCAACCTTGGACCACGCATACGGGAAAAGCTAGGTATATTTTTATTTTGTGAGGTGGGTGCGTTACATTGTGCGTGCCAGTGTAGAAACAAAAATCACACGGGAGGAACACACACAGGCTTACACAAATAACACACATCCACGCACACACCGTGCCCTCACACATGATGCATACACACAAAGACCCAGACAAATGAGACCTTAGTGGAATAGCTGTTGGGTTTTCTGCTATGGTCATGATTTCCTCCAGGGCTGTGAAAACACTCTGCATATGGAGTCCATCTCCTCTATGGCTTAGCGCTGAGACGAACACACACGCAGCATCAACACACGCGCACTCAAACAAGGAGTAATATTGTCTTCCTCGCACTTTGGAGCGCTGCTACTGTAGAGGGAGGTATGGTTTCTGGCTTGGTGCACGCGTTCTTTGGAAAAAGAGAAGAAAAGAAAAAAAAAGTAATATATGGGTAGAAAGGAAAAGAAATCCTGTAGGGGTAAAGGGATAGTTCAACATTTTGGTTAACTGGCCCATTGCCATAATCCCTATATAGTCATAGCAGTAGGTTCATTACCTTTAATTGTCGGTGCAAGCTATTTTTAGAACGGCGGGGCAGAGCCGCGAGCTGGGAGGGAGGCTAATGGGATTTCTTGGTTTCCCTCATCAAACTCATCAAACACTCAATCCAACAACTCCAAAACACTCTGTTGGACAAGTTGTGACCTGCACATTCACCACGCTATGAGATAATAACAGAACGTTATGAGACAGAGTTGTTTTAGAGGTAAATTCATGCAAAACTGCTGATGCGCATTCCCGTCGGGAGCAGTTTTTCATCTAGCAGTCTCTGAATTTACCTCTAAAACAACTCTGTCTCGTAACGTTCTGTTATTATCTCATAGCGTGGTGAATGTGCAGGTCACAACTTGTCCACCAGAGTGTTTTGGAGTTGTTGGATTGTGTATTTGATGAGGGAAAGCAAGCAGTCCCATTAGCCTCCATAACGTAGCTCTGAGAAGCTCACAGCTCTGCTTCGCCGTTCTAAAAATAGCTTGCACCGACTACAACTACTGCTATGACTATAGGGATTATGGCAATGGGCCAATTTGCCAAAATGTTGGAACTATCCCTTTAACGTGGCCGAGGCTCCTGATCATTTAGTAACAGAAGCTCATACACGTGTGTGCGTGTGTGTCTCATATTCCTTTGTAGTGTGTGTTTCTGTGTGTGAAGGGATGTGTTTCTAGCACGGCAGGAAAATCGATAGAGACGGTTGTGTGTTTTTTTTTTTTCTGGGCTGTCTATTGAGTTACACAGCTCCTTTAACAGGTTATCAACTCAGGGCAACCTGTGTGTGTGTGTGTGTGCGTATATATTCATTAACATCCTTATCACAAAAACAGTCACATAGAAAGTGGGCGCAGCGCTGCGTGTCTCTCTCTCTCTCTCTCCTTTGACTGGGGTCGGGGTGTGGAAGTATTGACCAGTTGCCGGGGGGATAGGAGCTATTGATTGTGACTTATCCAGCTGTTTATATTTGAACCCTGGGTTTAACCTCCATCGATCGACACACACCTCGCAGCCTGCAAAGGTGTTCAACTCTGCTTCCCGCTAATGGGGCTAAACGGTTGTGCAACAGTTTGTGTGTGTGTGTGTGAGTGTGTGTGGGAGAGACGCTGTGTTTCTTTTAGGAAGAACAGATTGTAAAATAAACTTTTTTTTTTACAAAAGGAAAGTGGAGGATACAACGGAGTATTAGGGCCACATTGAGAAAACAAAACAAAACACAGACTTCAAGAATATAGTTGTATATAGTTGTTACGAGAATTTACGAGAATAAAGTCGTACATTTATGAGAATAAAGTCGTAAATTTACGAGAATAAAGTTGTACATTTCCTACAAGAAAAAAGTAATAACATTTCCAGAATAAAGTCGTACATTTCCTACGAGAAAAAACATTACAAGAATAAAGTCGTACATTTATGAGAATAAAGTCGTAAATTTACGAGAATAAAGTCGTACATTTCCTACAAGAAAAAAGTAATAACATTTCCAGAATAAAGTCGTACATTTCCTACGAGAAAAAAGTCATAACATTACGAGAACAAAGTCGTACATTTCCTACGAGAAAAAAGTCATAACATTACAAGAATAAAGTCTTAAATTTACGAGAATTAAGTTGTACATTTCCTACGAGAAAAAAGTCATAACATTACGAGAATAAAGTTGTTAAATTTACGACTTTATTCTCGAAGTTTGTGATTTTTTTATTTGTCAGTGTGGGCCTAATACTCCGTTGTAGGAGGGAAATTTAATTTTGCTGTGATTTTTTCACCGGGTTATGTATATTGGTGTGTTACACAAACACACACCTACCAACGCTCCTGTCAGAGCATCGTTCATGTTGCCCTCCGCTCAAGGAGAACATGAAAATTCTTGAAAAAAAAAAAAAAAATCACCCAAACCCAGACCTACATTTCTCTATTGAGTCCTCTTCATTCTGTCACTGCCATCACAGCTTCGCAAGGTCTCCGAGGTTGCTTGATTTAATGCGAACGTTCTCCTTGCATATTTAATAATTGGCTTAATAACATGCTTGTTATTCAGTGACCAATACTCGGCGAGCTTACCTTGACACTCTCAAGATGTCACCCTCATACATTACATGCGCACATAAAAGCCTCCACACACTCCCACGGATGCCGCTGATACAATGAAGTCGATTTTTATTTCTTTGTTTTCGCGGCGAAGAGGAAGGTTAAATTTTGTGCACTCCTCTTCCACTTTTTGTTAAACTGTCAAAAGAGTCCTTTAAAGCCCTCTAATAATCCTGCTCCAGTCAGTTCTGCATTTCTCTCCATTTCACCGTGCCACGGCCCTCACATCAACACCCCAACCTTAGCTGGTTCAAATAACCAATTATTATGTGTGAATGTATTTGTGCGTTCCTGTTTGTCTGGGGCTCGCCGCCGTTTGAATGGAACTTAGGAAAAGAAAAAGGAAAAAACTTTTGTTTGGATGATACCTAGTTTTCTTTAGTTTCTATATGTGTGTGTGTGTGTGTGTTTGTATGCATGTGTGTGTGCGTGCACTTTTATATTGTCATCTGTGTATGCCCATCTCCCTCTCTGTCTCTCTCCCTCCTCCTCTCCATTTGAAGGGTTGTAATGAGTCATCAGGGAGAGCTGATGTGAATTATTAATATTCAATCATGATGCTGTTCATGAATTAACTGAAGCCGGAGGAGGAGGAGGAGGAGGAGGGGTGGACGGCAGAGAGCGAAGGAGGTACACACACACACATACATATATGAAGAGAGATGGTAAAGATAGGAGGAGAGAGAGGTAAAGAAACAGAAACACTGAGAGCGTTTCAGTGTGTTGGTTATAAGCTCATCCCATGTGAGGTTACTTGTGAATAATGCACTGCTTTACTGACATAAACACTGCTTTCTATTTATTCATTTATTTATTTTGCTTCTTATCATGGGTGAGGGCTGTGGGTATTATGGGTAAACACAGAAGGAATAAAGGGAACAACAGTGTGTGAACCATCTGGTTTTATCAGTATTAAAACGATGTGAATGGCACATCTGTGTTTGACAGAGCTCTGTCAGCAAAACATCCATCCATTCATCCTTCCATTCATCCTTCCATTGGCTATAACAGCGCAGGGAGAACATGCAAACTCCACACAGGAAGTCCTCAGGCCCAGGAATTGAACCCAGTTCCTTTCTTGCTCTGCAGCGTCAGCACCAACTGCACCGCCCAACAAAACACCCAGTCCTTGTTGATTCATCCAGCAGAGTTCAGGGACTTTTTACCACCATGTGCCAAGGAGCACTGAAGCTGCTCAGGTTGCTTGTGATGGCACAACATTTCACGAGGACACTTGGTTTGGTTTTTCCCTCGAAAATACTTAATGCAACTACAAGAAGTGAAACTTACGTATAAAAATAAAACATTTAAGACAGGCTGCTGAGAGCAGATGTCAGCAGATTGGGCGATTTGAGGGAATTCAGAAACACTTTAACCTGTGTAATGAGACTATAATAGACAGGGTTAGAGACACTACAGGTGAATAGGGTAAACATTTTAACTAACACATATCACCATGAAACTCCCCAAGTTTATCACTTATTTTAATAATTTATTATATTATAATATGTGCTAATTTGCATACATTTCCAGAACCAAAATGCGAACAAAGCCTCTTTCAAAATTCTTCTTTTATTTTGTTGACATATCAGAGTCAGAAGTTTTTACAGAGGGGATTTTGGATATCTCCTTTTATCACTCTGAAAATGAGAAAATACTGTCACCAGCCCTAAAAAAAAAAATCAAATCTCGCCCTGTTTTTAGGAATAATACGTTGCTTTGAATGATATATCAACAATCCCCTCTGTAAAATCCTTCAGAATATAGACAGGAATGAAAGTGGAAGGTTTGGTGTCTGTAAGTGCTGCTGAAGTGGAGATTTCTAGCTCAGAGTCTGAGGAAAAACTCATTTTGAGAAAACGGCCTTTAAGGACTTGTACTGTAAAATTCCAAAGATTGTTAATGTAAATCGTACTTTTACGATTGGTTGTGGAAATGACAATTTTTGGAGCCGACATCATTGTTCAGGAGAGAGAGAGCTTTACAATGATACCTGACATGACATGGGTCAGACAACACAGCACAGTAGCATGTTAACTTTTGGTGAATTTAGGAGAAATCTACCGACAAAAGAGACAAAATGAAGTAGAATAACCACCTTTATGTGGATTTTCTACCATTTCTTTCGACTTTTCTGAAAGAAGACATGTTAAAGCAGAAGTGAGTGGTCCGGTCGTTTTCGCTAATGCTGCGTTCCAGGCAGGCTTTTGAAATCGTAAATTACAGCTTCAAGTCACAACTTACGACTTTGTAGCGTTTCAGGCAACCCACTCGTGTTTTTCCGACCTGTTTTACCGGTGAAAGTCACTATAACGGCCACTCGTAACTTCCGGCCGGTGAACTCGTACCAGATCGAACTGGTACCACTTCACGGTCGGAAAAATACAAGTTTCCTTGAACGCACCATAACAGTCCTCGTCCCTACGTCACCACATTCACGGCGTTCCTTGGCTGCACACACAGCCCTGCATGCCGTTCTCTCTCCTCATTGGATAAAAACTGTAGGATACGATAAATGTTTTCTCTTCGGCTCAGAGCAGAGCAGAGTGACTGACAGACCCGTGTTTCAGTCCAAACACTCTATGTAAGTGATTGCTGTCGGAAGATATAACTATTTAAGACTTATATTAACACAAATATATCACTCACTTCTGCTTTAAGGAAGAAAAATAGCCCAAAATCTCAAAATTGATCAGCACAATACAGGCTGAAGCGTTGTGTTGAGTTTACCTGGCAGGTGATACATTCACTGTGTTCTTGATATAAATATATATATTTTTAAAGATGACTGCTGCCGCCTTAGAGACAAGCATCAGTCAGAAAGCGCATCTACAATGTGTCGCCGCTGCCTTCTCTGTGAACTGAAGACTGTAATTTGACGGACGTCACCTCGTATTGACGTGAACGCGGTGGTTCAGTGTAACTCGTAGATACAAGATGTCAGATTTCATTCTCTGTGGTTAGGTCTTCATGGTGCGGCTGCTGGTCAGGGTTATTGATATTCACACTCTAATCCTGTGTGTGTGTGTGTGTGTGTGAGAGTGAGTGAGTGAGTGTTATTGTGTGGGTGTATGTGTGTGTGATAGCAGGCCTGCTGCGGTGCATATAAACAGCTGTCAGTGATGTTGGGTTTTGATGTGTTTCTGTGTTCTGCTGTCACTGCAGGGCTGGATTGAGTTTGCAGGTTATAGGTTATCAGATGCTCACAGAGACAAAACACACACACACACACACACCTTTATGTGCTTGTAAACCTGACCGAGCTTGACAGTTGAGCTGACTCTCTCCTGCTTGTCTCTCTTTTTCTCCCTTAATGTTTGTGCATCTCCGCCGTCCGACACAGATGGGAGGATCACTGTCGTTTTTGCTGCTCGTCCTCACTCTGGCTGCTGTCCTGTGTAAAGTCAATGGGGAAACCAGGATAGTGTGTTTAAGGTAAGGAATTGTCATATCGAAAACAACTCTGTCTCGTAATGCTCAGTTATTATCTCATAGCGTGGTGAATGTGCAGGTCACAACTTGTCCACCAGAGCGTTTTGGAGTTGTTGGATTGTGTATTTGATGAGTTTGATGAGGGAAACCAAGAAATCCCATGAGCCTCCGTAGCGTAGCTCTGAGCAGCTCACGGCTCTGCTCCGCCGTTCTAAAAATAGCTTGCACCGACAATTAAATGTAACGAATCTACTGCTAAGACTATAGGGATTATGGCAATGGGCCAATTTGCCAAAATGTTGAACTATCCCTTTAAACCAAATTAGCAATAAATGCTTTTGCTCTGTCCTTTTTATACTCTTTAGCACCAAATTGAACAAATGTATCTGTAGTTAGTTTTTTCCCACACATCCACATTTTAGCACATTTATTCCATTCAACACAAGATGCTGTTTTTTTCAAACCTCTGCATGTAAAACCTCCAGCTTCCTGTTGCATCATCACCCTTCACCCCCCGACAGCGTTCGACTTTTATTCGGTGTCCCTGGAAACTTTGTTTGATCTCGACCGGAATTTTAAAACGGAGCTCGCAACAAACCCCTCGGATGCATTAGTGAGGAAGGCGGCAGCGGGGATGAAGAGGTTAATGTGTTTTATGAGCGCGGCCCACACGGTCTTGGCAGAGCTGCAGTACCCAGCGGTTTGCTGTGCCTGGCTCCCGCCACCTGACCTGGGCAGGAATCAAACCCACCACTTACACAGCTCTTAGCCAGCTCTTTATCTCACACACAGCTACTGGCAGGCCCGGGCCAGCAGGATGCTGACCCACACACACACACACACACACACACACACACACACACACACACACACACACACACACACACACACACACACACACACACATTCACACACAAGACTCATTTTACTGACTGCACCCAGTCCATAAACCAAACCTTAAACTAATCTTTATCTTCAACGCTAAACTGAAATCTGAACCTGATATTAATAATAAGTGGCAAAATATCACTGTGAGCACATTTAAGCCCTGTCAGTTATTAAAAAAAATAAGAGCAGCGGCACATCCAGGTACGTTTCCAACCAGTCGTGGTTCAAATTTGAGCGAATTTTCCAAAAAAAAAAGTCTATAAACCCGTGCTGTTTGAATATTCTCAAGAGGGTGGAACGAGGGCACATAATTAAAAGCGCACCAGGAGCTCTTCTGTACCTTTGGTGCATCGGGGCATTTTCGTCGCCACTTTCCTCCTAATATGGCATTTATGTTATTTTCATGAATTAATTTGTCGGCTTTAACACTTTTTCTTTATATTTTACAAGCGTTTTGCTGGATCAAGGGAATGTAACACTAAAAACTTACTGTAGAGAGAAAGAACAGTCTTGTGTGTGTTTATTTCTTTTTCCATCACGGTATTTTTACATCTTCTGTTTAAGGATTCACTTTGTTGTTTAATTTTTTACCCGTTTTACTGATTTATCATCGAATTCAAAGACCAGAACATGTAAAAAAGAAAAAGTTCCCCTCCTCTTCTGTCTCTTCTCTAAATATTCAGACAAATTATCATGTGGGTGTTGTTGAGATCTGACACTTTATTGTATTGAAAGCTGATCTGCTGGTCTGTGGGTGGCTGGTGTTCATGCGTGTACAGTCTGGTTTTAACTCCATATTCATGCATGTGTTTGCTGTCTACAGGCGTGTGTACCTACACTTACAGTAGGTGTGTGTGTATGTGTGTGACAAAGAATGTGTGAGTGTGAGAGTGTGTGTCAGTGAGTGAGACAGGCCAGAGGTAGAATGGTAGAATGCTGTATTCAGGGCATATTAAATGAGGGTTTTGTTCAGTTTGCTCCAGATGTTGAGTCTATGTGTTTTATTTTTACATTCTTGGCCTGCGGCCCGTATATATTTTGGATTGGCCGAGGAGTATATAATATCAGTGGAAAATGCTGCGGTCTGGTACCTTTTAAATAACATTTCCTCCTTTTTCTGCTGCTGTCCTGTTTTTCTTTCCATGTTGTCTTTTATTCGGGAATGAGCTTTGAGAGGTGATGTTTAGAAAAGCGCTGAAATGAGACTGGCTGCAGGGTTCAGGGAATCACTGGAGACCCCTACACACACACACACACACACAGACAACGAGAGAAACCACACACACACACATAGCAAGCTGTCGGTGCTAAATTCAAGGAGTGGGTAAAGAGGAAGAAGTTAAGGTCTTAAATGAAGGAGGTCAGCCGGGCACTACAGCGTCTCGGGGTGGCCCAGATCGAGGTGTGTGTAGTGGGACATGGAGTCATACTAATGTTTGGCTGCCTCCCCTTTGGCCGGTGGAAGGCGTTATATACCAAAGGTGCTCGGGGAGTCACATTTTGGACTTTGCTTTCCTTCATTTCTGATTTATTTCAGACCAAATCTGGGCCGAAGCGGGCTAAAATCTGCACAAGAGCAGTTAATGGAGTTGTAAAGCTGGGGTAGGCTCCAGGGAAATATAACCACAGGGCTTAAAAAGTTCTCCCTCTCTGTCTCTCTGCATGTGTGTGAGCGTGTCTCTCGCTCTCTCTATCCTGTGGTGGGCCCACTCCTGTTTGAAAAAAAGCCGCAGTTCCCAGTCTGAGAAGAAAGTTTAGATCCCTCACATCTACTGCTCTCATGGTGGGCCCTGTCATCACAAAAACCCCTGCGTGTGCGTGCGTGCGTGTGTGTGTGTGTGTGCACGGTGCAGTGTGTATGCATGTTCCTTTCAAGGTGAAAACATGTTGTTTATCTAGCATGACTTGTCAGTGTGCGATCCAAAATGATCGACTCAGCTCTGAGCCGCTCTATGTTTCTATGTTTCTGTGTTTATTAAGATCCCCATTAGCATCTTCTTCCTGGGGTCCAAAACATGGAGACAATAAAAGAATACACATTCACACTGGACAATACATAGACGTAAAACAACACAAACAAATAAATACAGACAATGTAGACCATATAGACAGATACAAAACAATATACAGTATACCCCAACAACATTAAATAATCCAATTCAATCCATTTTATTTGTATAGCACATTTTAGAAACAACAAAGTTACCAAAGTGCTGCACAACAGATACAAAACAATAAAATAAAGAAAGTTAAAGTTAAAATACAATAAATTAAAAGCATATAAAAGCAATAAGAAAACCATAAGATCAGATAAAACACTGAGAAAAATAAAAAACCTATATAAAACCTATACACTAAAAGACAGACAGAGACCACACACAAATACATTCAATACATGACCGACACAACAACAAAATAACAAGACAAGACAGCTCCAACCAGGTTTCCATAATATAATAATACTCATCCACAAATAATTGACTCTAACCCATAATAACCCATATCCTTACTGTATATCAAGTACAACATCCTTTTTTGGACGCATAGTTGTGTAATATAACTTGGCAATGAGTTCCATTCCTTCATTGCTCTGTATATGACTTTGTTCCTGGTTGATGTAGTTTTATGTTTTGGTAAAATGAAACAACCTTCAGCTGCGTGTCTCGTTAAATAATTGTGTGTGTTGTTACTAAAGAAAGAAAGTTTTTCATAGAAAATATACTGTATGGACTCTGTGTAGTTAAAACAGTTAAAGAGTAACAGAAGTCTATCTTAGTTTTACATCCAACCAAGACAGAGACAGAGAGTCATGCATTCTTCTAACGTCGGTTCTCTCAGCGGCGTGTTAAAATCACACAATAGTTGCTTTGCATTCTCCGCTGACATGAAGCTCTTCACACAAGTGATTAAAGGCAGAGGGATGGGAGAGGTGTGCCAGGCTGACAGCGCTCTCCCTCTCAGCCTGAGGATCCTCCCTCGGCTCATTGTCCTGCTATCTCCTCCACAGGTTTTTTGTAAGAGCAAAGAAAAACAGAGTTATCAAAATCCTGCAGCGGCCTCTTTTTTTTTGGACCCCCTCCTCCACTCCACCCCCCACCCCCCCCTGAAGGAGTAGAGTGCACTGACCACAGAAGAAGAGCAACTCTCATCTTTCATTGTCGGCGCGGCGGGGTGAACGAGTGTTGTTGAATGGGAGAGGGGAGAGGTGGTGCTGCACTTCTGCCAGACAGAGGGTTGGAGGGCTGGTGGTGGTGGTGAGGAGGGGAGGGGGGGGTCAAAGGTCAGCAAAGAGTAGAGGGGGGGAGGGCTGTGTGGTGTGGTGGGGTGGGGTGTGCAGGACGGGCAGTGAAGGACGAGGGAGTGAGTGAGAGAGAGAGACGGCATCTGGATCCAGGCCTTGTTTCCCAGCCAAGTTACATTTGTTTAGTCTGAAAGACAAGAGCGGAGAGGAGGCAGAGAAAATGTTAGGCCAGGAGAATAAAAGCAGTTCAATAACAGAGGTGGGTGGGAGGGGGAAGGGGAAGAGGAGGGGGAAGGGTGAGCAGGTGTGAACGAACGTGCACGTGTGAGTGAGTGTGTGTGTGTGTGTGTGTGTGTATGAGAGTGTGTATGTGCAGTCATAACCTGCCTGGAAGTGCTGCATGACTGTGAGTTTGCTGGGTTTGACAGCATGAACGGTCCTGTCTGGTGGGCGAACGTTCGTATTTCCCGGTAAGATCTGGAGACAGTGAATGTGTCACAGAGGCAACCGACAGGTCACATAGACACACACACGTTTGTATGGCCATTTTTGTGAGGACACTCATTAACATAATGTATTCCCCATAGCCCCTTACCCTAACCTTAACCATCCAAAACAAATGCCTAACCTTAACCATTACTCTTAACCTGACTTAAACCTAATTATAATAACCTAGTTATTATAAAGTCTAAAATGAGAACCGGCCAAAATGTCCTCACTTTCCCAAAATGTCCTCACTCTGATGGTTTAAAACTCAAACTGGTCCTCACATGTATAGCTGTACAAGTACACATACTCACAGTCAGTCAGTCAGTCAGGGTTTATTTATTTATTTAAAAGGATCCCCATTAGCTGATGCCAATGGCACAAGCTACAGTAGTCTTCCTGGGGTCCGAAAGGGTTCCTACACATTTGAAATTTCCAAATTTCATACTTTTTCCAGACCCTAATTTCCAGACTTTTTGGTGAAAAAAAATTCAAATTATTTGTGGTATTTGAGTAAATAGAAGTGCATAATATAAAAAAGCATGCAATTTATCATTTGTTTTCATTATTCTGAATGTGTATGCCATTACAGTCTGTAACCAAATAATTTCCTGGAGATTGTAGCTATAGGTACAATAGCACATACAAAATAATTAACCCAAATAACTTAAGATGAGACCAAAGTAAACCCAGATAAGTATTAAGATAAATATATTTCCATACAATAGTTTCCACTTTCCATACTTTTCCAGACCTGGAAATGTATAAAATCAAATTCCATATACTTTTCCATACTTGCATAGGAACACTGTACCTGCATCTACACACTGCATGGTGAGCTTTATTTAGTCACAACCAGCACCACGAAAATAAGATCCAGGTTGTAGGAAACAAAACTCATCTAATGCTCCAGTGTGTGTGTGTGTGTGTGTTTGTTTGTGTGTCTGTGTGTGTGTGTCTAAAGATCTAACCTCTCTCCTACCCCTTCTCACCAAATTCAGGCCTCAGGGGAGGTCAGCTCCTCTTGACCTCTGCGTTCCACAGCCCGGCACCACAGCCAGGCCACACACACACACACACACACATGCATGCACCCAAACACTTCACACACACATATGGGCACAGATGCACACACACACACACACACACACACACATGGTGTCCCAGCTCGTAAACACCATTCTGGCCCAACACTAACAACACAACTCTGCATTGGGCAGAAACACAAAGAGAGAAATGAGTTGGCAGGAAAAATAATAATAATAATAATGAAAAAAAGTTGATGTGGAGAAGATGATGAAAATTAAACACTTCTCTCCAGCGAAGGAGGAGGAGGAAAGAAGAGTTTTTTTTTAGTTTTTTTTTTAAGTCTGCCAAGATTTCTTAAAGCAGCAGCAGCCGGGGGAGAGGGGAGAACATGCATCAGACATGCAGTCATCCAGTCAGACGGAGCTCCAGCGTTTTCACCTTCATGTTGCAGAATGTACAGATAGCGCTTTGTTTGCCTGGAATTCGCTTGTGTGATCCATGAGCATTCCCCGGCTCCTCACTCACCGACCTCTGACCTCTATATGCACACACACACACACATGCACACAGACACACACACACACACACAGAGGCAGTGATGTGTATGTGGGGATTTCTAGGATATACAGTATACAACATTATGCATTGGACATTGTTGCCGCGGAGCCGGGCCTGATGCCAGCTTCTTCCTCTTATAAGCTCCCTCTGTGCATGTGTCTGTTCTTACAGTATACACATACATCCCTGTGTGTGTGTGTGTCCGTGTGTGTGTGTGACCGTGTGTGAGTAAATGTGAGGGCTTGACATGGTTAGTGGCAAAAAAATTTATAGGCAATTGCAGCTGGAGACCTATTGAACAGAGTAAAGTGAGTTTTTTGTGTTTCTTTTTTTTGATGTCAATCTATTTGGCTGGGCGACCTGTGACCCAGTGTCTTGTCTGTGACCTCATCAAAGAGAAATGAGAAAACAAGCATCCCTCTTGAGGACAGCGGCCATTCATCACTCCATCTTTGTCCCCTTTAGAGCCTTCTGTCCGTCATAAGGAGAAATCAATGTCTTAAAAGGACAGAGAGAGAGAGGGAGAGAGGGAGAGGGAGAGAGACAAAGATACAGACACAAAGAGCCAGTCTCTCTCTCTCTCTCTCTCTCTCTCTCTCTCTCTCTCTCTCTCTCTCTCTCTCTCTCTCTCTCTCTCTCTCTCTCTCACACACACACACACACTCTGCCATAATGAAGTAGGCTACAATAAGAGAGAACCTGTGTGCCGCACATCTTATGAGTTAGCTGTGAGGCTGCAGCCATTGTTTGTTCTCAGAGTACTTGACCTTGTCATGAAAGGAATGGAACAATTTTTTTTTTTACAGTGGTGCATTTAGAAAGTGAAAAAGAATAGACTGGTCTTATATTGTCCCTGCTGAAAGTTGTTTGTGACTTGAGGAGTATGTCTTTGAAATTCTTCTCCAAATGATCAAACATTACTAGTGTATACATAATGTGCAATTACCACAAATTTTATCCTGCGCTTATTTCGTGTATTGAGGATGATGTCGGCTGATTTTAAAGTGACTGTAAGCAGGAGACAAGTCAGGAAGGTACCACAATATTATTACACATTGTAACACTGCACTTTGATTGTATGATGAATTTTCAGACTTGTATCAAGTGTAAGCCTCTACCTACCTACCTACCTACGCTCATCATGGTGAGTATTAAACCATCCGTCTCATCTGTGAGTCATTAGCTCAGTGGTCAGCTGCAGGATCTCTTCTGTGCATTCACTATCAGATCAAATAAACCGAGGATAAGAGGTATAGAAGATGAATGAATGAAAAGAAAATGTTTTTTTTTAAGGTTTTGTACCACAGATAGATAGATAGATAGATAGATAGATAGATAGATAGATAGATAGATAGATAGATAGATAGATAGATAGATAGATAGATAGTTTATCACCACCCTGTTTATCATACAGTAAACAGATTTCTGCATCAACAGTGGTTTAAAACGCCTGAAGTTGGTCAGTGGAGATTTGCAGGCTCATGTATTGTAAATATTGAACTTGGATCAATAATGTAAAGTAACAACCTCCACACATACTACAAATAAATCAACATTCACAATGCGAATCTAAGAATGAGGGGTATTAAATAGCGTACATCTCATTCACTGTAAATTCCTGGAGTGGACTCTGCGTGTGACAGATGATATTTTGTTTCCCGGTGGAGGGTTAACACTTGAACGGCTCTATGAATATTTTATTGGTTATATAGTTGACAATGTGTCATTGGCATGTATAAACTATGGGAACGAATGCACATCAGTGTAAATAACTGTAAGTGTCCAGCCATGTGATATCCGTGGGGTCTGAGTAGTAGTCCTATCCTTTAGAGAAAGATCATTTGTCCTCTTCAATATTATCCATTGTGAATAACAATGAACACAACAGCTGGGCATGCACAAGCGCACAAGTGCTTGGCAAAGTTTTCGTGTCTGTTTTGTCTCCTCCGGCACCCTGTCCACATTTCTAATGCACAAAGAAAACACAGGCTGTTTGATTCATACCATCATGCATATGCATACCAAAGCACCGCTGCTGCTGCTGCTGTTGTTCCACTCACACATCCAACTCGTAGCTACTGGTGCTTATTAGATTACTTCATCAAACCTAAGTTGCATATTATCTCAATTATTTTAATAGTGCACCTACTGCTGCCTAAAGGGGGGAATGAGTTTGAATTTTAAAGCAGTTTCCAGACTGCAGCGATGTGATTCTGGAAATTGTATAATTTTTATTTCAGATTTGAGTCGGTATGCATAGTTAATGTCCACTTACATGACCATGAGAGGTGGAAATGTACATTTGGTGGCAGTTGTATCACAATAGTGGGTCACAGAGTGCTCATTCCACTGTCAAATGCCATAACCCAGGAGCATAGAAAATCAAGAATACAGACACCAGCATTCTGCCTTCACAATGAATACCTGCAAACAATAGATG
Organism: Trachurus trachurus; assembly: GCF_905171665.1. Taxonomy (NCBI): domain Eukaryota; kingdom Metazoa; phylum Chordata; class Actinopteri; order Carangiformes; family Carangidae; genus Trachurus; species Trachurus trachurus. Next base: position 6,838,946 of record NC_139896.1, read on the forward strand.
ACATTGAGGGATCCTTTAACAGTTGGCCCTCATACAGCAACAGGCTTTTTTTTTTGAAGAGTCTTTCCCGCTAGTTTCTATTTAGCCAGCCTGCGGTAAGTTAACGAGTTAGAAGAAACCATTCAATGACATGCATTCCTCAGTATGTCATATGCTAGAAATAACTTAAATAATCTCCTCAAAGATTTACATTTTATTTGTCTGTACAGTAGTGGCAAATGTGAAACCTTGGTGAGAGCGACGGTCACTGAGAATACAGGTTACCTTGATGCCTAGCACCCTGCCGTCCATCACTGCTGCTTACTCCATGTTGACAGGTGAAAGAGCAGCGTGAGTGAATAAAGATCTTCAGCATGAGAGAAACCAGAGTCAGACTCATAGAGTTGGTTGTGCAGCCTGAGACACGTATGATGTAAACATATGACGTATGATGAGCGTTTGTTTCAATCAGACTTACAGATGTTACTGGTTCAAAATTGCGGGGTTTTTCCTGCACTGCAGGATCGCGTGATCGCGTGACTTTTCACCACAACTGTTTTCCTCTAGGTGGCAGCACCGTACTGACTGCTCAGACGTTTTGGGGACAATGCTGACAGCCTGATAGCCGCGATTAGGAGTGGCGCTGTTCATGATACAGAATACAAGAGGATGAAAGGAGAACTAGCTGCAGACAGTAAATAATATAGTAGCCTCGTTTTTCAATGACAAAATGTAACGACGGCAGCTACAGTAGACTATAGCCCACGTCTCACTCTCTTTTTTCGGTCATCTGTCTCGTCATCTCCAAAATGTGTTTTTAAAATGAGCCAACTACAGTACTGTGCAGTAGTGCCGCAGATTTCTCACTCCGCACCTTGTTTGAGAGTGCAGCTGGATGTTTTCTTGTGAATGAACGGGTCTGTGTCACTTTGGGGCTGGGCGATAAAACATAGGATAAATAACTTTCCCTCGATAGAAGACGCGGCCGATACAAAGTCGTTTCATTCATCCATTTTTTGACAGACAACACAAACAGCCAGTGATAATGAGAGTGGTGACACCGTCAGCCATGCAGCCGGCCTGGACTTTTTATTTTTAATTATGAAGGATCATCTGCGCAAGGCAAAGATGATAGCATCAACAAAACACGGCGTAACACACGCGGCTGTATGGGACAGGCTTTTATTTAATTCAGAACAAACCGCTTAGCAAAAATGGAAAATATAGTCTATAATAATTAATTGATCTGTTGTTTGGCCACTGTTTGAAAATAACCCGAATTATGAGCAAATAATCTGATCCAGAGCAGCAGTCATAATCAGACTTCTTCTAAATAAACCTAAACATTCATTCTTTTTTCTCTTCTTCTTCACAGGAGAAAATGAGGTGCGCTGCGCTCACGGACGCGTTGATGTTTTGTGATTTATCTGCTGCCTTGACTCTGCCCTTTATACATGTGCGTTCAGATTAACAATAAGACAAGCCATGGTTGAGTTTATTGAGTTAATAATCAGCATCTTAGTACCTCTGATCCGGAGCGATAGTGTTATGAAAATCGCTACAGTTGAACTGGTCTGGTTTCTGCTCAATCTCATTGTTTCAAAGAAAAGGGATTGATTTTTATAACGAAATGAAACGAAAACAATATTATATTGATACATTGTTGTAAAAAAAATCCAAAAGAAACGAAAATGAACTAAAGAAAATAACTTTCACACACACACATTAAAACAGTGCGATTGGTTGAAAGCTGATAATTAGCCATGTGCTTATAAGCTGATTGGCCGAAACCAAGAACAAAGCCGCGTGAATGGCCAATCGCCATACGGCCGACATGTAAATCAGCTGTTTCGATGGGCGTTATATGAATAGAGATACATCTGTCATACTCAGACTTCTTCTAAATAAACCGCTCTAAATAACTTACTCTTCTTCTAAATAACCCTAAACCGCTCTGAGGCGAAACCAACTAACAGGGAGGAGTTGGAAGCAGCGATCCAGACATTTTGGATGGAGAAGCTGACCATCAGCGTCTGTAATAAGTACATCGATCATCTGGACAGTGTCATTGAGAAAGTTATAGAACTGAAGGGAGGAGCGACTGGCATGTGACCGTAATCGATATCCTGTCCTGGGGATGCTGTTTGTGTGCCTGCTGGTGACTGTAGCCTAATATAAAGCTGCTGTATATTTTAAATAAAGCTAGAGAAAAAAAATCTGGCATGAGTCAGTTCTTTGTTCTAAAGTTGTGGGAAATATACTAGAGACAAAAGAAGGGACACGCACATTAGGGCAGGTGACGTTATGTAAACAAACATTTTTATCATGTGATCAACAACTCACATGTCTATTCTCTTAGTTACATAGGCTATAATTTAACACATATGTTGGATGATCGCGCTGTTTTATAACTTTAAACGTATGTTGTTATTTGTCTCAAACGTCCCACCTATGCGGGTCGTTTGAGACACAGAGGAGGGGCGGTTGAAACAGCATGTTTTAAACAGAAACTACTGACATTAGGCTACTCCCGTTATGAAGCTTATCTGTGAAACGTGCGCTGCTCAGAGACTGGGCAGAACGGTCCCACTTGCTTTCTCCCCGGCTACGTTGGTGGAGATCTCCCACACAGTAAAAGATTTAGGCAACACATTCTTCCAGCTGGCTGTTTTTCTTCCAGTTACAGAAAGTAGCCTATGTGCAAAGTACCACATTAACATCTCTATTCATATAACGCCCATCGAAACAGCTGATTTACATGTCGGCCGTATGGCGATTGGCCATTCACGCGGCTTTGTTCTTGGTTTCGGCCAATCAGCTTATAAACACATGGCTAATTATCAGCTTTCAACCAATCGCACTGTTTTAATGTGTGTGTGTGAAAGTTATTTTCTTTAGTTCATTTTCGTTTCTTTTGGATTTTTTTTACAACAATGTATCAATATAATATTGTTTTCGTTTCATTTCGTTATAAAAATCAATCCCTTTTCTTTGAAACAATGAGATTGAGCAGCTAAAAACCAGACCAGTTCAACTGTAGCGATTTTCATAACACTATCGCTCCGGATCAGAGGTACTAAGATGCTGATTATTAACTCAATAAACTCAACCATGGCTTGTCTTATTGTTAATCTGAACGCACATGTATAAAGGGCAGAGTCAAGGCAGCAGATAAATCACAAAACATCAACGCGTCCGTGAGCGCAGCGCACCTCATTTTCTCCTGTGAAGAAGAAGAGAAAAAAGAATGAATGTTTAGGTTTATTTAGAAGAAGTCTGATTATGACTGCTGCTCTGGATCAGACTATTTGCTCATAATTCGGGTTATTTTCAAACAGTGGCCAAACAACAGATCAATTAATTATTATAGACTATATTTTCCATTTTTGCTAAGCGGTTTGTTCTGAATTAAATAAAATCAGCAAACCTGGCGTGCTCAACTCAAGGTATGAACGGGTGAATCGGGTGCCAGTCCAAAAAAATTCAAAGTCAAAAAACGCTGAGGACGGCTGATTGCCGAAACGCGTCCGTTTCTCGCTGCCGAGCAGTTTTTATGAATTAAAAAGTGTTTAACTTAAAGTGAGTGCTGAATTAAATAAAAGCCTGTCCCATACAGCCGCGTGTGTTACGACGTGTTTTGTTGATGCTATCATCTTTGCCTTGCGCAGATGATCCTTCATAATTTGTGATACATAATCATCAAGTCATAAAGCAAGACAGGCTTTATCATATTACAATAAAATGTGATTTAGGCAGGGTATACAGTAGTTAGTTCTAGTTTAATAGCCTAGAGTTTAAGCTGTGGATTACTGCACAGATCACTGAGTCATCCGCCTGTCGTCCTCCGTTCTCACAGATGCCACCTGGCGGTTGTTTTGGCACATTGAGGCTTTTCATTAAAACCTCTTGTCTCGCCAAAGAAAAAAAATGCCTGAGTCTTGTGCCGTCTCGCGTGGACCACGCGTGAAGTCCGCAATTTTGAACCAGTAACATCTGTAGTTATTACATTAAATTATTAGCGGATATTTCAGAATGATTAGCATAGTTAGCATCTTTTGTGCCCCAATTATCTGCCGCTCTTTGCATTGACAAGGTCTTGAGTTTCATTTGCCCGTCTCCAGGTTGATGGAATTGGATCTTTATGTATGTGATGTATGAATCTCAGGCAGTGTGAGACTCCTAACCCTAACCCTAACCCCTAACCCTAAGGTGGAAATAGACAGTTGTGGTGATAGCCTACAACTCCAAGGCAGAGGATTTGAATCAGGAGTGGTTGACAATACAGGTTACCTGCATTTCCAATCCCACCTACAGTTTTTTATGTTGAAGCATGTCTTTTAGTTAAAGTAAAACGCTTCCTTAACAGACGTGACCCAGAGAAGGCCATTCATGCCTTAATTAGCTCGAGGCTTGATTACTGTAATGCACTGCAAAATGCTGCTGTTCGCCTTTTAACCATCACTTGGTTTGCTTCCAGTGAATTGTAGAACTGATTTAAAGATTTTAATGTTTCTTTTCAAAGCCATTAATGACCTTGCCCCGGTTTATTTTAACTGTGTAACCACAGTAGGAAGCTGTATTCTTCTGGCTAAGATCTTCTCCAGGTCCCAAGGTCAGAATTTAAGCTGCAAGGTGACCAAGCTTTTGTCCAAACTCCAAACCTTTTTATTTAGGATGGCTTTTACCGCTGTGACTCTCTTCTTTAGTCTTTTTATGTACCTTTTATGATTTTATCATATATTAGCTGCGATTCAATTTGGGGGCTTCATCCTTCGGAGGACAAATTTGAAGGCTGATAGTATCGCAGTATTGCGACAAGGCCTGTCCCAATTCAAATTTTACTGATTTTTTGGCATGAAACACGATGTTTTAAATAGTTTAAGGTCATATATTTTTCTCATGACACAATTCAATCGGATCACAAAATAAAATTGTGACTCCCATTCACTTACATGGATATTTTTTTCGAATTGAGGTCCCATGGCGAGCTTCTCTTCCACTTCCACTTCCGCTTAGGCTCTCTATTGATGCGCTCTCGAGGCGAGGAGCTGAGTAGCCATTGGAAGTGGAAGAAAAGCAGTGACTTTCAAATGTTTAACGTAAGGACATGGATTGCGTTCGGGTACAATCAGGAAATGCTCCGAAGGCCAGAGCGTTGCATTTACCAACGGTTGACAAGGCCGTCAGAGGTGTCTCCGAAGGATCACAGCTATTGTGTTACCTGGATTTCACTGTAAAGCACTTTGGTCACCTTTGGTTGTTGTAAAAGGCCGATTGACTGATGAAGAGCCGATGACCAGAAGCTCTTCTGTCCATCTTGTGTGTACAAACAAGTGCCACGCTGTGAATACCTTCCTGTCTGAAGATATGTGCACAGTTGAAGTAGAATTTTTAATTAGAAATGACAAGAAAATGTCATCACTCTGAGAACTTTCATTGAATTTCGCCTGCAGCATTGATTCTTAACACTAGAAAGCTTTGTGTGAATGTGGCCACTGAAGCCTACACATGTGTTCAGCTGTGGAATAGGAGAGCCGAGTATAAAGAGCTCTAATACTAAGTCCCAATGCAATAGCAAAATGTGAAAAAAAAGTGCTACCTTTGTGTTTCTTACCTGTACAGTCGACTGGAAGACTCCTTCAATAACCCACTTTTCCTCCTGGCTGAATAGCGTCTTTCACCTGAGAGAGAAAACTGCCTGTAAACTCACCAGAAGTTGCCGTAACTTGCTATTAAGACCATCTCAAAGGTTTCTTCTTTCTTTATATTCAAACAAGAATAAGAGCACTCCACATAGTTCAGGTTTACTATGATGGGTGAAGATGTAACGATGCCTCTTGTTGCCCACTAGGGGCAGGATTCTCACCTCGGTTATATCATGTTATCGTATCTGTTAGCGTTAAAACATTTTTTTTTTTTTTTTTACCACAGCATTGTTTGAATTAAGCGTATATGCATGGCTTCAAGTTTTCAGTTGGAATTGCTAATAGGACATCATTCATGAGTGGGTTTAAAATTGTGCGTGATGTGTGTGTATGTGTGTGTGTGTAGCACCGTACTGTAATGGATCAGTATGAATGCCTCGTTAGCAAGCGCCACCAAAACCCTGTAGGCCCTTCAGAATATGAGTACCATTTTAGAGAGCAGCTTTTGCTGTCGCATTCTAACCACCACTTACACAATACGTTCTGCTCGCACACACACACACGTACACACACATTAGCCCACGCACATACACTCAACAAGCACTTGTGTGTGTGGGCAGCTGGCTGAATTGATGAAACGGGGATTCTGCATCCTCTGGGGAGCAGAAACACACCACTCTGTTTAGCATCAGAAAGGCGACATTCACTCTTTTCATCTGAGAGGTGAACTGAGGAATGCCCTCAAGGTGTGGATGGAGGGGTAAAGATGGTCGTAGGGGCAGGGGCAGAGGCAGGGGTGGTGGTGGTGTGGGGTGGGGTGTAGATGGTCTGCGTTCCTCCCTCTCCCTCTCGCCGCTTTTCCTCTTCTCCTCTCTCTACAGTCTACAGTAACTTCCTCCATCCTCCCAGGAGGCAGAAAACGGTGGTTACCACTGTACACGGCGGGGGATCTTCCCCCTCTGCCTCTTGTCTTTCTGTCATGTCCCTGTTTTGTTTGTTCTCTCTTGTTTTTCACCTCTAGCCCCCCCCAACCCCAAACCCCCTCCCACACACACACATACACACATCGTCTTTCCTATTCTCTTTTTTTATTATTATCAAACAAAATGGCACTGAAGGAGCACCACACACACGCATGCAGACACAGGTAGCAAAGTTTTTCCTGGAGTTTTCATAGCGAAAGCAAACAAAACATAAAACGGCGCTAACGCACAAGAGTGAGGGTGGTGAGGAGGAGGAGGAGGAGGAAGAGAAGAGAGGGAAGTTATTTTCTCTGGTTTTTGAGGCTGTGCTTGCGTGTACTTCTGACAGGTGGGAGGGGGAGATGAAGCGTGCATTGTGTTCGCTTGCTAATTAGCATTGTTAGCGGGGCCCATCCGCTGTGAATGGCAGAGATAGTATTAGTGAGGTTTGTGCACAGTGAGTGGTGCAGATAGTGGAGGAGAGAGAATGGAGCGTGGGGCGGGCAAGAGCTGTATATGCTAACACTACATTAGGTCTGATAAAGTTGCAGGTCTTTAATGGACTCAGCAGGGGCGTTAGGGGGGGTAGGGGGAGGATGTGGGGGGGGGGGGCAAAGAAGTGCAAAGAACTGTACACCAGTCTGCTTCAGGCTTTTCCCTTTAAATACTCTGAATTCGACCTCTGTGGAGCTCATAAACCCACAGTGACACACGCAGCAGATAATGAGCCATTGTGTGTATGTGTGTGTGTGTGTGTGTACGTATGTGTGTGTGTGTGTCTTTTCAAAAGATTTGGGTGTAGTGGTGATTTGGAGATCAGACTTCTCTCCTTTCACCTTATCCTTGAGGGTCAGGTTACACACAAGGTGTAGCTTACAGGCCACTGGCTAAATGAATAGTCTGGTTAGAGTAGGACTCGTATTACAAACACACACACACACACAGGCTTTTGATTCTTTTGTATAAAAAGACATTTCTGAGCAGCAAGTGATGCATTTTTGTGTTGCAGATTTATATGTGTGAATTCATATGTGTGTGTGTGTACGTGCATGTGTGTGTGTGCGTGTGTGTGGGCGTGCATGTACTACACAGACCCAGGAGGTCACATAAAACTGTCAGCATCATCCAATCACCCAGTTTTTTCTATCCTGCCCTTTACCCCCTCCCTTCACTCCCTTCCACTCTCTTCATTTCATCCCCTCCAGTGTCAAGAAAAGGCCCTTGAGACTGTATTGCACTCTCTTTCTAGGTAATACACACACACACACACACACACACATGCACATAACACACACATCCTCTCTAAAGGACCCCTAAGGGAGAGGACCATCAGAGCAGTTTGGTGGGACGGCAGGCATATTGTCAGGGGTGGAGTTTTCAAACAGAAACATCTCTCCATCCTCTGAATGGGCAGACGGGTGCGAGTGAAGGGGGTGATGAATATTAAATAACGGCTAATGGTCGACACCCACCTCTCCCTCCCTCCCCCTTCCCCTCCTCCTCCCCCGCCCCCCCCCACCATGAGACTCTGGGGATCACTATGACATGCACGGCGAGTCACATGACTGATGCAGCCTCTTACTAGACGTAGCAGACGGTGCTAGCTGCTGCTGTTAAATGGAGCGGAGAGACCGGCGGCGGCAGCAGCGACGACGACGACTGTCCCTGGAAGTTAGAAATTGGTGAAAGTCGCAATATGTTATTGATAAAAATGTATTAATAGAAGATATTACAGTTTCTCATCTGACCTGTTTATTTATATTTTATTACATGGGAGTCAAATAAATTAGTAAAGCGCAGGTTTTCAAAAACTTTGTAAGTAAACAAATCACAGCTGAATAAAGGGCTATTATACATAATTAGCCTTAACGCCTAACCCTACAGTATAGAATTAGATAGATAGATAGATAGATAGATAGATAGATAGATAGATAGATAGATAGATAGATAGATAGACTTTATTGATCCCAAGTTGGGAAATTACAGTGCAGCAGCAGCATTACACACAGTGACGATAACAACATATAGGATAAGAATATAAAGAACAAACTATACATAATAAAGAAATAGCAAAATAATTACATTACATTATTAATTTATGCAAAATATTAATGCAAATAATCAGATTTTGGATGTGACTGAAAACCAACGGCACAAATTAAAAAAACACAAAATAAAATGATAAGATAAATCTTTATTGTCCGTTTGCACAGAAGTAAATGTTGCACCACTGGCTCCACAATCCTCACATTTCCACATGACACACAGCTCAAACACTCATATTTAAAAAAAAATGCTTTACAATATAAATAATTTAAAAAAAAAACGGCCAAAATGTCAGTATTTCGAAAACATCTGAACATCTTCTTTGGTGTCGGTCCTCCTCTTCCTCCCCCTCAGCTTTGGCATGAAGTGGCAGTGACCACAGAGTTTGTGGGATTGAAAAGTCAATGATAAAATTCATGGTGGGCTCCGGGGTCGTCATGTTCGCACAGAGATGTCACTTACCTTTACACACACACACACACACACACACACATGGTCGATAAGAAGGACTTTACGCCGATTTAAATGTTGTAGTAGCTTTTATTAAAAAAAAAAAAAACACTGCACCTTTTTCACAGATTCGGCAGCTGGCTCCTGCTGCACTTGTTTTGAATTTTGATGTAGCTTATTGCACAGCACAGGTGTTGCCATTGACTTGTCCTTGTATTTTGTACATCAATTGCACAACTATAGAAATCCTATTTTCATGGATGGTCACATATTGCGTTCTCGCTAAGGCCACGTTCAGACAAACAACTGTACCCCATACACACCCACCCACCCACCCCCCGTTCATTCTGAGTGAGGCCACAGCTCTGGCCCAGTAGGAGTGTTTCAAAAGTACATGGTGGCGTGATCTAAAAAACACACTGCACAGGCAATCGAATACCAGCAAGTGCACATTCCTCCTAGAAGTTCACCTGTTTAACTGTTTCTTCAACTGGTCTCCCACTTCCATATTTCGTAGTCTCTCTGGTTCCTGGACAATGAGCTTGAACGCCGTCGGATCAGCTGGAGGAGCCGTAGAGCCCAAGTCCTGGTTTAAATTCCACTGTCACAATTACAACATGCACTTTAAAGGGACAACGAGGAGTTTGTATTTGGTTATAAAAGAGTCTCTTATTAATGTGGATGAATCTACGTTACCCACACCTGTTAATGGGTCCATTTTCAATAAATATACCGTTTTGTCTTTATCGTTTTTTTAATATTATTATTTAGTGGTGAACTCGCCCAGCATTTCCTACTTTCGGTTTTGCGGATGGTGGCCAGTGAGGCATGGGAATAACGCCGCCAGATCGCCGTTTATGGTCGGAACTACGACGGTGTCTGACCTCCGACTTTCATTCTTGATTAATGAAAACATTCTTTTCGCTTTCGTCCGTCTTGCGCTGGTCCAAGAATTTCACCGTGTGCACGGAGGCTCATGGGAAATGTAGTGTGAAAACACTTTGCTTTCCAAAACTCCTCGTTGTCCCTTTAAATGTTTATCGAAATAATACAAAAGAATAAAATGAACACTCAGAATCGTGCCACCAGCGACGTCCTCTAATCACCTCTGGGGTGAAAGTAAAAAACCTTTAAATGTGTATTGAGCCTGAGTGAGAGATAAAGAGAACGACAAACAACATTAGAAGACAGAACAAAACACTGACACACATTTTCTCATCGTAATGAAAAACTGAGCTGACTTTTTTTTTTCGTCACTGTGGCAGCTATACGCTGCAGGTCTCTAAAGTGCATTTCAGCTTGAATTGGAAAAAAAAGAGCTCAGTGTTACACTTTCATTTGCTTTCACTCAACCTGATGTAACCTCTGTCTTTCTTCTCTGTCAAGTTGCTCATTTAACCAATGCCTCTAAGATTATTTAATGGTTCATTTATATATATATATATATATTTTTTTTTTTTACAGAAAGGAAATCTGCTTATATAAGTCATTAAAAACGAGAGAATCGGAGTCCTTTGAGAGGCCGATCAGGCGCCGCTGTGCTTTGTGTGGAGCCACTGGTGAAGTGAGGAGCACCGTCTCATCGAGGACGGCACCACAAGTTGCTTCATTTGAATGGTGCGTGTGTGAGATTATAGTTTACACTGGCTTTTTGGCTCTGATGAGCCACTTCCCTCATTATCCCCAACTTCAGTGTATTACAAATCCCCTCAGATAACAACATGTTGCAGGCCTCTATCATCCTCATACAGTTACAGCAGAGAGGAGCATTTCATTACACTGTCACCAGTCGTAATCCTCCGACCGGCGGCGCGCGGCCCTGCTGGAGCATCAAACAGATGACTCGGAAACAGGAAGAGAGGGGGGATGATGAGGGAGGGGAGGGAAGCGGGGTGGCGTAATGGTGCATGTTTGTAAATAATCTCTCTGTCACGGTGGTAAATAGCAGTTTATTTAACAAGCATCACATCACAGGAGCACTTTCACCCTCCGCCGCCCCGTCTCTTCTTCTTCTTTATCCCTCTCTCTCTCTCTCTCCTTCCCTCCTCTCGTCTCGGGCGCTGCGGTTACAGCAGAGCATTAATAATAATAACAATGATAAACAGAGAAGAGAGATAACCACAGTGGTGTGTGTATAAGAGGCCCTCGCGCTCAGCCAGCTTACAGTGCTTAGCCCCCATTAAAGATGGGATGCGGCGGCGGGGTGGGAGGGGGCAGCAGGGAAATAAGAAGCTGTTATTTTGCATGATATTAACCACATGAAAGCGCGCGGCTGCCGAGGACAGTAAAAAGTCACAGGAGAAGAAGACAGAGGGAGAGAGAGAGAGGGAGAGGCTTTCTTGGAGGAATAATGTAAATAGCGGCTGGCTGAGTTATCGGGCACAGCACTGTCAGACATGTGTGCATGCATGTGGTGCCTGCCTGCGAATGTCTGTGTGTGTGTGTGTGTGTGTGTGTGTGTGTGTGTGTGTGTGTGTGTGTGTGTGTGTGTGTGTGTGTGTGTGTTATCATACGCAACGCTGTCAGACGGCCCATTGTTTGGGAAGCGATAAAAGGCAATTTCCCAGAGTCCCTTGTAGAACCACACGCTCGGCTTAATTTGAGGGCCATTTTCCGTGACAGTGTTGACAGTTTATACATCTCTCTCCCTCTCTCTCCTGCATTCCCTCGCTTCCCCTGCTCATCCTTCCTGTGTATATGTGTGTGTGTGTGTGTGCTCACTTTGTAGTAAAGAAGCTTGTATTCATGTCTGTTTTTATTAGTATCTCTTCTCCCCCCCGTGTTTGGCATATTCCCTTTGAGGAAGCAACAATACCTGATACTCTAATACCTGTCAATGCACACACATACACACACATACACACACACGGAGCCCTACGTGTCTGATGGGAATGTTTTTCCCCTCTGCTCTGTCTTAATCTTGCCCTGACACAGAGCATTGTGAGCTGTGCTGCGCTGCCATCAGAGGAGAGCATGTCCTCTCATCATCCTGAGAGAGGGGCCTATTAGAGGAGCTGAGGATGATGGGAGGCAGGGAGGAGAGAGGGAGAGAAGAGAGGAGATCGCAGGTTCAGGGCAGGATAATTGACACGGAGGCTCCTATTGCCTGCGGAGGAGGTTTTTTCTCTACAATGCCGTTAGTGAGAGAGCAAACAAGACATTGTGCATAAACACACACATATAACACACACTAACTGACAAACACGTGTACAGTACATCCACGCACACACACATACACATACACATACACATACACACAAACAGTGAACAAACAGCTCACTGTTCTGTTTGTGTGCTGTGTGTTGTGTTGTGTTGTGTGATTTGCACTGGTTGCTTAACTCCAGGCCTTGAAAATGACACTGAAGCCGAAGTGAAAACTTTTTTTATTTCCACCTTTTTGCTGCATTGTGAAGCTAAATGACGGATTTCAGATGAAGTATTTCATCAATTCTGAAGGGAAATCGCAGCGTTACAACAGCCACAAGTCACATGAAATACAAACACAAAAGCAAGGTAATGAATCAAATACGACAAAAAAAAAGAAGCCAAATATTATAAAAAAAATAACAGATTAAAGAAGCTGAGACCAGGATCTGTAATTTTACGTAGTACAGTCTTGATACTGACGTAAACTCTCACACATTCCTTTATTAGAAATTTCCCGTGCATGGCGACAAAACCTCCAAATAAAACACCAAAAATAAAACACCTCTGTATCAGCAGGACGTTACTCGTCTGCGCCTTAAACACCAGTTTCATGATGTGGCATCACCGTGGTTACGGTTCGGTCAGCTTCACGCACAAAAACCAGATGGTTGTGGGGTTGAGTTCAAATAATCTATAATCCCTATAGTCATAGCAGTAGGTTCGTTACCTTTAATTGTCGGTGCAAGCTATTTTTAGAACGGCGGAGCAGAGCCGTGAGCTGCTCAGAGCTACGCTACGGAGGCTCATGGGATTTCTTGGTTTCCCTCATCAAACTCATCAAATACACAATCCAACAACTCCACAACGCTCTGGTGGACAAGTTGTGACCTGCACATTCACCACGCTATGAGATAATAACAGAATGTTACCAGACAGAGTTGTTTTAGAGGTAAATGCAGAGACTGCTTGCTGAAAAACTGCTCCCGATGGGAACGCACATCAGCGGTTTTGCATGGGGGCGATCAGACCGTATGAGTTTCGCTTTTACCGCGCACTGCATTCATGCATGCACGCTTCTGTGTGTGTAATGAACGGAACGATATTGCGTTGGTCAAGCCAAAAGCCGAAAAATCTATTCGTGGCGGACGTAATTTATTTGTGGCGGGCCGCCACGAATAAATGAACGTATTGGAAACACTGATCCTTGTCATGCGCCAGCAGTAATGGCGAAGACGATTGCAGGCGGTGAGGTGTAGTGTGTATGTATGCTAACGTGTGTAGGCTAATCACTAGAAATTTCTGTTAAAGGTCGGAAACCATCGAAAAAAAGCGTTCACACTGCAAAAGTCCGAACCATGGTTTAGTTTTATGCTGCGTTCGATTGCACTCGGAAAGATCTGGGTTAAGATTCCGACTTCCAAGGTAAAGGTGTTTCATTGCACAACCTCGGAAAACATGGCCGGCCACAGAAAGGTGATGTTTGTTTGGATGTCTTTCGTACGGCTGGGGAAGCATATCAGCTACATACGCTCACAGACCTTTTAAAATCACAAATTAACAGAGTGTGAATGGAAATGCCACTACAAAGTAATTCTAAGTAACACAAATGCTAAATTAGATGACATAACAGTAAAAGCTGAGGAGAAAGTGCAACGCCATTTTGCTTTGACGTAATTCCGACCGGGCTGCTTGGAACCTACCCGAATTCCCGAGATGGGGGTTGGATGTTTCCGAGTTCCGAGTGCAATCGAACGCAGCATTAGTTTACCTCTTTGTGTCGGACCAAATTTCGGGTCTTTGGTCCGGACCGCTGTCCAGGGTAGCTTTCAGGCCTGTTAGTATGATTCGGATCAAACAGAAAAGTCTGAAAGTGTCTGGACAGGTGTGAAGGCCCAATTACTCATAACTTGACGTATGTGTGAGGTTTTCAGCAGGACAGGAACACAAACATACATGTGACCTCTGATGCTGATTGTTCAGTCTGTACGAGTTGTAGCATCCGGACCGTGGAGACTCTCTGTTGCTTCCTTTGCATCCACACATGATAACTATCTTTGGCAGTTTTTCTTTTTGCAGGCCTGCAGACCTGTTCAAAGGCTGGATTAGACCGTACAGCGGCTGTTGCATGTCTTCCTCTAAGCCTCCAACTCGAGTAGCAACAGCAGAGTAGCTCAGACAAAGATAAAGCAGCAGCGCGGCTATCTGCTTACCATAATCTATAACCTATAAAAAGAGAAGAAAAGACTCCTGGCCGTTCGCTTCCTTAACTCTGTTATCATTCTTCAAAGCGGAGCTCTCCTGCTTTCTTTCCCGCTGCAAGGCTGTTTTATTGTATTGTCATGAGGAAGTATTCTTATTGTATGTATTTTATTATTGTTACATTTCATTGTCTGTGGAGAATTCCCCACACTGGTGGTCTGGTGAACAAAAGCAACGAGGTGGGTTTGATAAAGACGCACATTTTAAGTTTTGATGGGGCACTATCTGCCCTTTCTGTGTGATAAGTCAGTCTCCGGTGAAAAAGTGGATTAAAAAAAAAGAAAAAAGTGTATTCAGTCTCAGGAAGTTGCAGAAAAAAGGCCAAATACCATACAGTCTTTAAATAGTAACATAAAAAGTTTTCTTTATTATCTAAAACCAATAACTTTAAACGTAACAGACACATTATGTTTTATTATATCTGTGTTGTTTGGAAGCACAATTCCTCTCCTCCCCTCTCTTCCTTCCTCTCCTCTCCTATCATGCTTTGTCCTCTCCAATCCTCTCCTCTCTTCCTTACTTCCTCTCCTATCCTCTCCTCTCTTCCTTCCTCTCCTCTCCTATCATGCTTTCTCTTCTCTTCTCTTCTCCTCTCCTCTCCTCTCCTCTCCTCTCCTCTCCTCTCCTCTCCTCTCCTCTCCTCTCCTCTCCTCTCCTCTCCTCTCATGCTTTGGCCTCTCCTCTCCTCTCTTCCTTGCTTCCTCTCCTCTCCTCTCCTCTCCTCTCCTCTCCTCTCCTCTCCTCTCCTCTCCTCTCCTCTCCTCTCCTCTCCTCTCCTCTCCTCTCCTCTCCTCTCCTCTCCTCTCCTCTCCTCTCCTCTCCTCTCCTCTCCTATGGTTTGTCCTCTCCTCTCCTCACCTCTCCTCTGCTCTCCACTCCTATCATGCTTTCTCCTATCATGCTTTCTCCTCTCCTCTCCTCTCCTCTCCTCTCCTCTCCTCTCCCCTCCTATCATGCTTTGTCCTCTCCGCTCCTCTCCTCCCCTCTCCTCCTACTCTTCCTCTCCTCTCCTCTCCTCTCCTCTCCTCTCCTCTCCTCTCCTCTCCTCTCCTCTCCTCTCCTCTCCTCTCCTCTCCTCTCCTCCTTCCTTCCTTCCTTCCTCTCGGTTACAAATGGCCCCACGTAGGAAATGAGTGGATTGTTATTTCAAACTTAATAATGTTACACGACTCCATCAAGACAACACTGCTCTATCAAACTCCCACAATCTCCAGAGATAATTTAATCACCAAATGCCAAACTGCCACGCCACATTTAGGTGTAATTTTCATCCATGCAAAGGTAATTTGTTTCAGTATTATGAATTAATTAAAGCCTAACGAAGATGGAGAAGGCTGTAGAATGTCTAATCAACAGGCCCTTGAAGACTGATTGATTGTCTCTCCTCCACGCTCCGGCCTATCGTGCTTTGTCCTCCTCGCTGTCACGTCTTCGGTTGCTCTTTTTTCTTTCTTTTTTTTCCTTCCCCTCATTCCTTTACTTTTCTCTCACAGTGTCTCTTCTTCTTTCTGTCTTTACTTGTTTGTTTATCATAATTGAGATGTCACAAACACGAAGGTGTGGCTGCAGATTTTAACTTTCCAGCAAAACAACTTCTGCACTGTGTCACATTTACAGTAATTAATTCCCCTGCAGCTTTTCTTTTTTTTTTCCGGTTTCGAATGCCGCGCGGTATTTGTTGACATTTACCCAGCCCTCATCGCCGCGTTCCTTAATCCTATATATGTCCGAGTGAAAATGCATCGGGGTGGAGCCACATGTCACTCAATCATTCTTGCAGCTGCTTGTCCCAGGGGCCTGGGACTTTGTTTTCACACACACACACACACACATGTACGAGCCGCGGGGGGAATCTGAAAGCGTCCTTTTCACCCCTAAACACTCACTCACAGACGTACAGCCGAGCAGAAAACACACTACGCCATAAATCAAAGCTAGAACACGGTAAAGTCATATGCAGACAAGCCCTTCTCACGCACACACCACACATGTCAGGTGTTATCTGTGTTCAGATCTGCAGGCCTCTGCACACACACACACACATATATATATAAAAAACGCTCACGCCCAGACACATACAGTAAATACAACAAATGCCTTCTCATCTACCAATAACAACATACTTCACATCCAGTCCTTGCTAATGTAAATATTTGTCCAGCGTGTTTGAGATATTCAGGGTGTGCTACGTGGCTGAGACAAAAGCCTCCAGGTTTGACAGTGTTTGAGTCGACCTGGGTTATAACAGTGGAGTGAATGAAACCCGTGACACGGCTTTTGCAACCGTCACAAACACACACACACACAATCAGGGGGGGGGATGACGAAAATGCTGAAAAGGGAGAGTGTCTCAACTTTCAGCCTGAGTCATGTGCCCGACGGAGGGAAAAGGTGAGCACAGACAGAGATAGCTGTAGGTGCATTCCTGTACTCTACTGTACTGTACAGAGAGAGAGAGAGAGAAAGGGAAAGGAGGGGAAGGGGGAAGGGGGGAGGGGGTGAAAAAAAGAGAGAAAGAGAGAGAGAGAGAGAGAGAGAGAGAGAGGCTGGGGTCAGAGTGAAACTGGTCGAGCTGCGATGAATCAACTCTGTAAAACAAACACTGCGTAGTCTGTTTGTGTGTGTGTGTTTTTTTAGGGCTCTGTGAGGCACCATGGGAAATGCAACAGGGAGTGTCACCAGACAAACAAGACCAAACATCATAACCCAGCTCTCAGACAGGCCTGTGTTTAAAAGGTCAGTTCACAGGCAGCCATCATACCACTGCAGTAAAAGGAGCTGCACGCCTTTTACAGTTACTGAAGCTTCAAGCTCTTTTTTTTTCTTCCACAAATTAATAAACTTTGAGCTGCACAAGCAAAAAATCTACTCACCTTCATTTTGCTCGGGGGGTGGCAGGTGTGTCAGTCAGAAGAGTGTTTAAACACAACATCTTTATCAGTGTGATTCATGTGGAGCTGAATCTTTATGTGTTTTTAGTGTTGGTTAATTTGGTGTTGACCCTGGTCGCTGGTAGAAACAGCAGTGCAACAGAGAAGCAGCTGGTTTTGTTTGTGCACAGTGCATCTTCTCAGTCGTACAGTGTGTTGACACGTTACCTTTGTCTTCATGCTGTGCAGACTGACGGTTTCTGCAGTTGCTCAGAAGGGAACCAGGCTGCAGGGCTGCACCCCTGATCACAATACCAAATTGCTAAACATGTACAGTATTACACCATTGTTGTGAATCGGTTGCACCATGAGGGTTGTATTGCTTCACAGTCCTGGAGAACAAATCAATCATAAGACCCAACAACACTGAACATAATTAACTTTTACATATATATATATTTTTTTACGTTAAAATAGATAATAAAATGACCACACTCCAACATAATTTGCATGTGGTGCAGCCTCGTTTCAGCTTCGTGCAGCAATTCCATCAAGAAAAAACGATTTTCCTTGTTTTGTTCGAGTGTGTTTGGTGAACGCTAACTACCTGTACTAACCTGACAGTCTTTCTTAAAACAACCACCACACCTCTCGCCAGTTGAAAGCTTTTAATGTGAAACGGCCGTCATCTGAAATGTTTGGTCTACAGCAGCAGTGAGTTCATACAGCTCCAATGAGGCAAAGAGAAACAGTAACAGTGGACGACGTGTCTGCATCTGTCCCTCAGTTTGAATCCAGAGCAACTGTCTGATCCTGACACTAATGATGATGATGATGATGATGATGATGATGATGATGAAATCTAGAGAGATCTATAATTTTTCAATACAATTAAGTGTGAACTGTAAATAGAAACAAAAGGTCTGGTCTGATTTAAAGGGATAGTTCAACATTTTGGCAAATTGGCCCATTGCCATAATCCCTATAGTCATAGCAGTAGGTTCGTTACCTTTAATTGTCGGTGCAAGCTATTTTTAGAACGGCGGAGCAGAGCCGCGAGCTGCTTAGAGCTACGCTACAGAGGCTAATGGGATTTCTTGGTTTCCCTCATCAAACTCATCAAATACACAATCCAACAACTCCAAAACGCTCTGGTGGACAAGTTGTGACCTGCACATTCACCACGCTATGAGATAATAACACAATGTTACCAGACAGAGTTGTTTTCGAGGCAAATGCAGAGACTCCTTGCTGAAAAACTGTCCCCGACGGGAACATGCATCAGTGGTTTTGCATGAATTTACCTCTAAAACAACTCTGTCTTGTAACGTTCTGTTATTATCTCATAGCGTGGTGAATGTGCAGGTCACAACTTGTCCACCAGAGCGTTTTTGGAGTTGTTGGATTGTGTATTTGATGAGTTTGATGAGGGAAACCAAGAAATCCCATGAGCCTCCATAGTGTAGCTCTGACTATGCTATGACTACTGGTATGACTATAGGGATTATGACAATGGGCCAATTTGCCAAAATGTTGAACTATCCCTTTAATCATAGCCGTAAATATAATATGCAGCGAGATGCGCTTTTCTTAATATTGGATCCTGTTTGCCTCTGTCAGATATGGATGTGTGTGTGTGTTTGTCTCTTTGTGCACACAGAGTTGAAATAACCAGGGGATCTCCTGCTGTTAATCACACTGTGGCGACAAGAAGCAGATGACCAATTAAAAAAATCTTGGGCAAATACCCAATCAGAGCCGTGGAGGGTTCTCCACTCCACGTTCACAGCCCCTCTGCCTCTCTCTCTCCCTCCCCCCTCTCCCTTCCCTCCATCACCGAGAGCGACAGGGGTCCCTCCACCTACACGCACGCACACGGACAGAAATTGTGCATGCACGCACACACCAACGCAGCGCACCTTATTACTCTTTATTAATCTGCAGGGCGTTAATTGAAACCCCCCTGAGCCTGAGCCATACCTGCATTCCCTCTCTCATTATCAGTCAAGGTGCCTTTGGGGGGGACAGAGAGGGGGTGGGGGTGTGGGGATGGTGGCGGCAGAGGAAGGGGATATACAGCGTCTCCTGTGACGGACCGGTTGGACATCCACAGATCAGACTGGATTCAGCTCAGAAGCCAGTTGGGGAGAAAAAAAAACTATAGGCCTGGAGGCAAATGAGTGAATCAGTAGTGTACAGTATGTGCTCAGGTTGTTAGTGGTACCCCCCCCCCCCCCCCCCCCCCTCCACTCAGATGTCACATGTGACCAGGTCAGGTGCATGAACACTCATCAAACACAAAGACTGTAAAAAGAATGCACGTAGCACCCGTGACGTTATACCCATTGGTTTGGGGGAGTCCGTTTTGTGCCTCTACTACGGGCATTTGAACTGCGCCATCTTGGATTTTAGGTGGAGTCTACTTGCCATATTTGGAGAGGTGCGGCGGTTAGCCGGCTGAGAATCCACCCACTGAACTCGGAGCAACCTATTAACGGCCGGTAAACTGTCTGTGAACCTGTCACTCAACGTAATTCATGCACGAATTTGAAGTCTAAACAACACTAAAACAGTTGTGGTACAAAAAAATTCACCCCCCCCCAAAAAAAAGAGACCAAAAAAATAAAATGTACCAGGCTGTGAATATGTTTTTTTAAGCTGTAAAGTCGGCTATTTTAACATGGGGCTCAATTGGACTTGCTCCCTTCTGGTCCCAGCCCCCAGAGGCCGGACGGGAACTGCAGCTTTTTGAACGCGGAAGTGGAAGTGGTCTTCACTTGGAGAACCCACAACTCCCCCCTTGATCAAACACTCATTAGGAAACACCTTCTTCCACTCTTCTTGTGCTGCTTCTTCTTGGCCGTTCGTGGACAACAAATCTCTCGCACCGCCGCTGCTAAATCATGAATGAAAACTCAAGATCCCTCAAACTTAATATTTCACATCTGTCGCTGAAACGGCAATAAATACAAATACTTCTTCTAGTCTGTCGGATCTGATTTCTTTTCCTCCCTTTTTATAAATCTGTCCAAACACCCGTTATCAACCGCGAGCTCCACTGACAAGCAACATAATTTCTCAGATTTCCCTTTGAGTGTTTTTTTTTTTCTTCTTTTTTTTTTTGTCAGAATGATCAGTGTTTTGATTCAGTGTTTTTGTTCTGCCTGATTACATTACCAGATTTCAGCTGCTTCCACATGCTGAAGTTAATAACAGATCAAAAAAAAAAAAATCTGCTGTATCACTCACAACACAAATGTTTGGAGGCTGCTGCAGCCGTGACAGCGTTTGATGGTTGAAAGAGGGGGAAAAAGAAAAAAGCAGGAGAGAAGAGAGGAGAGGAGACGCACAAGTCAAATAACATTATGTTAAAGCAGCGGCCTGGACGGGACAGGTTTAATTAGACATACAGCACCGAGGAGCTAATAGCTGCTTAATAATGCATAGTAGTTAACCCTTCTGTTGTCCTCCTGGGTCAAGGAAGGAAGGACGAAGGGAGAGAAGGAAGGAAGGAAGGACAAAGGAAAAGATGGAAGGAAAGAAGGAAGGGAAAACTGAAGGAAAGATACTGTAGATGGAGGGAGGGAACAGATTGGGTCAAAAAGGAAGGAAGAAGTAAGGACAAAGGGAAAGAAGGAAGGAAGGAAAAGGAAGGAAGGAAAGCAAGATGGAGGGAGGGAGGGAGGGAGGGAGGGAGCAGATTAGGTCAAGGAAGGAAGCAGAAGGATGGATGATGAGAAAGTAGGGAGGAAGGAAGGAAGGAAGGAAGGAAGGAAGGAAGGAAGGAAGGAAGGAAGGAAGGAAGGAAGGAAGGAAGGGAAAAGGATTGTGGAAAGAAGGAAGGGAGAAAGGAAGGAAAGAGGGAAGGATGGAGTGAAAAATTGAACCAATCTGTTCCCTGTTTTTTTTTCCTTTCTCCCTTCCTTCCTTCCTTCCTTCCTTCCTTCCTTCCTTCCTTCCTTCCTTCCTTCCTTCCTTCCTCCCTTCTTCCCCATCGTCCATCCTTCTGCTTCCTTCCTTGACCTAATCTGTTCCCTCCCTCCGTCGATCTTTCTTTCCTTCCTTCCTTTTTCCCTTCCCTTTTCCTTCCTTCCTTCTTTCCCTTTGTCCTTACTTCTTCCTTCCTTTTTGACCCAATCTGTTCCCTCCCTCCCTCCATCTATCTTTCCTTCATTTTTCCCTTCATTCTTTCCTTCCATCTTTCCCTTTGTCCTTCCTTCCTTCCTTCTTTCCCTCCATCTTTCTTGCCTTCCATCCTTCCTTCCTTCCTTCCCTCCTTCTTTCCCTTTGTCCTTACTTCTTCCTTCCTTTTTGACCCAATCTGCTCCCTCCCACCATCTATCTTTCCTTCATTACCTTCCTTCCTCCCTTCTTTCCCATCGTCCATCCTCCAGACCTGGAGATGTTTCTGCTTGTTTTTCGTCGTCACGGCTACACGTGATGATCGACGTGTTTCAGGTGCGTCGACGAGCGTTGTCTCAAGACTTTGGCCGTTAGCAACGCTCCGGCTTCACACTTTAAAACTATAGACCAGGGTTCAGTTTACACAGAACGTCGCTGGCTCTGGAGGTGGTTATGGGATGCCAAGAGAGGGAAGTGTGTGCACGTAAATTTTGTCTGTGAATGTGAATGTGAGTGTGAGTGTGTGTGTGTGTGCGTGTGTGTCTGTGTGTGTGTGTGTGTGTGTGTGTGTGCGCGCGCGCCAGGAGAGAAGAGGATCCGATTAGTACTACTCTGAAAGTAATTACCTTAATTAAAGCAGTAATGTGTAGAGACAGAGGGGAGGAGAGTGGGGGGAGGAGGAGGGCGAGGTGGGGGGAGAACCTGCCATCTTTTATGGGGCAGTTTAGGGACTGTGTGATTTAAGGGACAAAGTCAGCAGTGGGCAGAGAGAGAGAGAGAAAGAGAGAAAGGGGAGGGAGAAAGAGAGAGAGAGAGACTAGTTGGGGATGAAAGGAAAGAGAGGTGAGTGAAGGATTGTGGGAGAAAAACAGTTCAGACAGAGACGTCGCCAATGAGATGACTTCATCAGTCTCCATGTTTTCTTTTCTTCTCTTCGCCTCTTTACCTTTGTTTTCACCTCATCTCTTACTGCACTTCCTTCACACAAACACACAGTATGCTCACAACAACACACAATTATACACAATAACACACAATAGGCTCCATCATCACAACCTGTTTTACATGATGTTACAAAACATCTCACCCTGCACTGCACCTGACCTGATCTACAACTGATTACGCAGCTGTGTTGTGGCAGATACACTTCCTCCATAACTAATTTGCATACCACACACACACACACACACACACACACACACACACACACACACACACACACACACACACACACACACACACACACACACACACACACACACACACACACACACACACACACACACACACTGTACAAAGCAGTGCCAGTGTGGTGGTTGTTGCTTCAGATATTGCACAGATATGTGTCAGTGGTTTAGTGGGAGAATGAGGTAAAGCCCCGAGGCCTTTATCCTATAGGTCACTTCACTGTGGAGGCTGAGCGCACACACACGTCATTCAGTGTACCACTTAAAAATCTTAAATAGCATTTTCTTTTTTAAACAATATATTTATTAACATTTTCTTACATACACATACTGTACACTTGTATTTACATACATGTAGTTATATCAAATATGTAGTTCTGTGCTCCATTAAAGCAGATATCAGTGGAATGTTTTTGTTAATATAAGTCCTAAATAGTCCTATTTTCCGTCAGCAATCACTTACATGAAGTATTTCAGCCTAAACACGAGTCTCTCCGTCACTCTGCTCTGCTGTAACCCGAGGAGAAAATTTTCCTTGTGGGATACAAGTGTTATCCAATGAGGAGAGAGAACGGCATGAAGGGCTGTGTGTGCAGCCAAGGGATGCGCGTGAATGTGGTGACGTAGCACGAGGACCAATTGATGCCTGACAAGGGCGGGGGCTGCTAACTCATGGTGCGTTCAAAGAAACTCGTACTTTGTGTTTTTCCTTCCTGTGAAGTCATACCAGTTCGATCTGGTACGAGTTCACGGGTCGGAAGTTACGAGTGGCCGTTATAGGGAACTTTCACAGACAACAGGATGGTAAAAACACGAGCTACGGGTTACCTGGAACGCTACCAAGTCGTAGTTGTGACTTGAAGCTGTAACTTACGGTTTCAAAAGCCTGCCTTGAACGCAGCATTAGCCGAAACGGCCGTGAAGCTGATATCTGCTTTAACAAAGGCACCTGTTATGGTACAAGTGTTGTAAATAGAACAAACAAACATTACACATAGCCTACACATCACAAACATCCACTTCTCCGTCATAAAACATTTTAAGCATAATTTAAACGGATAGTTCACCCAAAAATCTAATTTCAAGTTACAGCGGGGCTCCGTGCAGCACTGCATGTCCATATGACGGTAGCAAACGGAGCTCACTTTTCTTCGTCCAAAAAGACACACCAAAAAACATCCAAATACCTCCACACAGCTCGTCTGTAATGTCCCTCTTGTATTGAAGCCCCAACATGAGAAATTGTTCTGAAAAAAATTAAATAAGTCTATATTTTAAACTCGTTTGTAGCGGAAGCTCCCAGTGTCTCAGTTCACTGCTCTGCCAGTGTCTGTGTAAATCTCGCGCGATTTTGAGACTGAGACACTGGGAGCTTAAATCGATACCATTAACAACCACATGAAACGGTTTTCATATCTCTTCGAATATGTCTTGCCTTCCTTTTCGTATGTATGTCACTCTCTCCAAAGGAACGGTTGTCAGCATCTGTTTCACCCAATACGTAACACTTGGTCTGCTGATCTTCTTCCAAAACATTGCAATGGATCTTTTCATTTAGGCTCCGCTGCTTGTCTCTTCTTCCTCTTCTTCAGTTTGTGTTTTCTACAATATTTTATGTTCTTTTCATCAGCTGTGTCACTGAATATCTCTGTCTTTGTTGATAAAATATTTTCCCATATTTTTATAAGGTTGAACATTTATTGTTGTGCATTTTTGCCTCTGTCTTTCCCAAGGCCTCACTCACTCCACAGTCCACATTTGTGTGTGTGTGTGTGTGTGTGTGTGAGTGTGTGTGCGTTAATGTGTATACTGTTGGTTCTGCAGAACCAGACAAAGAGATAGAGAACAGCTCACATATTTGCATGAGTTGGAGGTCTCATTGTAACTGTTTGATAATGGAAATCAAATAACAACCTACGGAGGAGTGTAGTCAGCGCCGTGTCCTCGCACCACATGCAGCTTACAGGTGTGTGTGCGTGGTTATGTGTGTGTGTGTGTGTGCATGTCAGCATTTGAATCGCAAGTGAAATAACATCTTTGTGATAGAGTGATAATGAAAATAATAACATCCCTGACAAAATATTCATAAAGGTAATGATGAATGCCATATTTCCCAGAGAGATACATCAGAGGCGTCTTGGTTAAAAAGAAAACAGTGGCCGGCGTCTCCCACACCCTCAAATTATCTGCCGCTTTCACATTTCACTGATAGCATAGATGAGAGCTGAGGAAAATGGACACACAATTATGCTCACTTGTCGTATATTAATACTGCTTCTTGACATCTTCCATGGACCCTGAGCTGTCATCTCTTTGTCTGCTTTAATTGAAAATTAATGGTTAGTGCGTTGCCAAGGCAACTGTGGCAGTGGTTGAGGGGTAGCAAAGCCACATTCAGACAGACACCAGTGGCATTGTTTGTCCTGTCTGACCTTGGAAGTCGAGAAAAAAAAAGAAAGAAAGAAAGAAAGAAGAAAGGCAGAGGAGGACAAAAAAGACATTAAAAGGAGAATAGAGAGGTAAGGGTTGAATGTTGTGCATCGGAGCGAGGGACAAAAAAAAAAGAAAAAATGAAATAAAGTTATTGTGGTCCGTGTTTTGGCCAGGCAGAGTGAAAGAAAACTGTAACGACTGCAGGAGGAGACTGAAGATATGATGTCAAAATGCCAAATGGGGAGAATTATGTTTGAGTAAGAAAGCAGAAAAAAGGGGGCCGGCGATTCTCCTGTGGAGCGACAGCATTACCTTTGTGCTGATGGAGTCAGAGGCCACCGTGCGGCCCCGCAATCATCTGGACACAGGTGTGGGGCCGAGCGAGCGCATGTGTGTATGTGTGTGTATGTGTGTGAAAGGCACAAATTGCAAGTGTGTGTGTGTGTGTTCGTGTTGGTCCTAATGTTTACAAATCCATCAGTGTGTGCACCACCACGCAGAATGGACACTGACTCAGAGGCCAGACGTCGGTAGATTGACAGAGACGCTTATGGACATCTCCCAATCTGGAGAGGAGGGGGGGGGGGGGCACCACACAGGGGTCACAACCGAACACACGACAATGAAGAAATCTCATTTATAAAAAATATATTATATAAAAGTCATTTACAGCTCTGGAGTTATACTCTCAGAAGACAATAAACACTGTAGGACCGGCTGAAACAACCTGTTCAAGTAGCGTTTGTAGAGTTTAATACATAGAATGGAAAAGAAGACTATATTATAATGTGTTACCTAATGCCCCCCGCCCCTCCCCCACCCACCCGTCCTCCTCCTTTATTACTAATAGGTCACTGCTTGATGCTCATAAAGAAAAACACTTTGAAATACATAATTACAGTGTGAGAACATGTTTCATTAAATATTTTTTTACTGCAGTGAAAAGCAAGTGAATGGTTAGTACCAGTAACTGTTCAGTCATTTCTATATCTCCTACAGCTCTCACCAGGATTGAAGGTTTTATGTTCGCACTCATACACATACACAAACACACACATTAAGTGGAGCGAGAAGTGTTCTTACTCATTTGTTAAGAAAGGAACATTTTTTTCCAGCTTTTTATTTCACCATTTAAATGACACACGACACAGAAACAGATTTGCAATCAGAAAATTTCACTCTTCCTCTCTTAACTTACCCTAAATCATGTATATTGATGATTTGATGTAGGTTCATCAATGAATTTGTGCTCTTACAAATATTAGTTTGATATCAGCGAATGATCTGATCCAGACTTGACAGGCACTCTTACCTCCTGATAGATAATCATCTCTTGAAAGATTTCCATCTGTGTTTATCAGTAAAAGATAAATTAATCACCTTTACTTGCATTGGAAAAATGTTCAATGCCTTTGATTGGAGTGTAAAAATAGTGCAGCGTGTGGCGTCTCTCGGCTCTCAGTGCAGCTCGGCCCGACGCTGTGTCGAGCTTTTTAAAAACCAAAGCTCAAAGGGTGAGCATTGTCTTTGGTGACAAAAAGCACAGCGGTGCTTCATAATGCAGCGTCTTGAGTGGATCCTCGCTGATTGGTTTCCTGTTTCCGTCGAACACATAATGAACTCACAGTTTTAACTCAACACAACAACATCCTTCACCATTTTTTTTTTTTTTTTTTTTGCAGCACTCACTGTTGTACCTACCTTTCTGGTATGTGAACACAAAGACTTGATCGCAGCTCGAGTGCACACACACCAGCCTGACGACGCTTGATGAAGAGATGTGTTTGGATGAATCACGACACAATGCGTTTTCCATTAGAAGACACACAATGGCGGCTTTCTAATAGTTTGAAGGCTCCTAATGCTCTGTGTGGAGTGGTAATAAACTAAACACGCTCCGATGAGTTCCTCAGTTGTACACAGATGTGAGTCACAGTTTATGGTAAAACAAACGTTCTGGATAATACTGACACATCCCAGCATTTTTGGCCTGAGTCATTCTGACTGACCAGCATCCACAGACACTTGGTTTATTCTCCGGAGATGCTCTGTCATGTACTCTGCAGACAGCTTCACTTCCTGCTTCTTTGAAAAACAGGGCTGGTTTGCTGGCAAGACTGAGTTTGGTATTTAACACTGAGACCCTGTGGTGCTGAGTTTGTCCTTGTTAAAGAAGGATGTGAGGTGATTCAGTATTTATGCCATCGTATTTTTAATTTTTCTTAAAAATTCACATTATTAGCAGTGACTCAGGAACTGTGTGAAACAACACAGAGACACCAAAAACATTCCCCAGTGCACCAGTACCAACACAGTGTTGTATTATTAGATTGTTGTTGAAGTATTTGATATTATTTTCCAATTTTTGTGAATGAGAATAGTTATTCAAAATGAATGACCAAGACAAATACTGCATCCTACATCCCGAATAAGTGTTATAGTTTAGCTAAATTATGTCCTGTTGGATTTAAATGTTGTGATAGTTTGAATGTGGAATGAGATGTCGGCTCCAAACAACCACAACGACCTGTACGATGTATGAAGTTAATAGTGTAGTTTGTTATACTGATCTTAATTTTGATTATTTGTCTTTTTCTGTGTGATGAAGCTGGAGGAAGGAGTTGGTAAATTATCTTTAAAGGGATCGTTCAACATTTTGGAAAATTGGCCCATTGCCATAATCGCTATAGTCATAGCAGTAGATTTGTTACCGGTGCAAGCTATTTTTAGAACGGCGGAGCAGAGCCGCGAGCTGCTCAGAGCTACGCTATGGAGGCTAATGGGATTTCTTGGTTTCGCGGCTCTGCTCCGCCGTTCTAAAAATAGCTTGCACCGACAATTAAAGGTAACGAACCTAAGACTATAAGGATTATGGCAATGGGCCAATTTGCCAAAATGTTGAACTATCCCTTTAAATCCATATATTACAATATGCAGTAGTATTTTACTAATTTAACGCCATGTTAGAACTGACAGACACAACAGATCTGAAGCAAGAACAAGAATAGAAACAACATGTCAATATAGAGCTTAGACTAATCAATAATGATCAATCTATAATCCCATTGCATATATAGTGTAGTGAGCTGTCAGTAGTGCAAAACTGAAAACAAGGATGTAAAGAGAGAGAGAGATAAGAGCTTTTGAATTTAAGTGATGAATCTTGTTTTGTTTTTGTTTTTCAGACTCTCAAAATTAAAGATTTCATTAATCTGGTGTAATAACAGTTTAATATGAGCAGATTTACAGCGTTGCATTCTCTCGTCTACATATTCAAATGTAATTAAATAATTGCGTTTCATATGCCAAAGTGTTTTGTTTCATGCTTCTCTAATTACAGAACCTCGCTGTGACAAATTGCACAGTTGAAAAGTCCGACCGACAGATCATCAGACGCATCCACGTCGGAGTCACAGATGTTGATGATTAGGGAACGAGCGCTTCCAGTGATTTGACAGAACTGATGCAGAAAAACTAAGGTCAGAGAAAAATGCTGCGCACGCACACAAATGAAATGCACATCCAAACACGTGTAATCATGTTTACCTCCTGTCTCTCATGACGTGTATGTGTGAGTTTGCTTTGATTAACCGATAACAAAGGCTTTAATGAAATAAATTGCTATGCATAGCGATTAGCAGAGCACACGGGCCGGCATCAGAGTTGTTTATAAAGTGAAATTACATCGCAATCAGCGCAGATAAAACGTCCGTGTGGAGGAGTTTACGCCTCCCAGAGGACACATTTATGATTTATGATGTGTCTGTTTTTAACATCACCACTGTTACAGTTGCTGAGGTTTGATTCAGCAGGACCAGACCAGGCTCAGACTACAACAAGAAAAAAAACCTTGACTCATCATCTGAAACAATCGTACTCACCAAGACACCTTGTGCTCCTTCACAGGCACGATAATACTGTAAATGTGTCATCCAAAGACCATGCGTACTTTATGTATTCACCTTGAACACGTCAAACATTTTCAGATGGATTAAAGTCAAATTATAAAATCAGTATCTTCTCTCCTCTGTGGAAGGATGCGTTCAAGTGCCTCTGCAGAAACAACAGCTGGCTGTGTGATCCACAGTGTATGGAGGAACTGAGGATGCATGCAGAGGTCAGTGCTGGGGCCGATTTACTCATTCGATTGGATATTGATTCATTCAGAGATATTTCACTTTTAATCAGTTTTACTCGGTTATGAAAGAGATTTTACAAAGCTAATCCTGCAATTTGTGCAAAGATGGAAACTTTACATTTAAAAATTGACCCAAAATCAGTTAATGCACATTCATTTAACATGACTCACTCCAGAAGTTAAAGCAGAAGTAAGTGGTCCGGTCGTTTTCGCTAATGCTGCGTTCCAGGCAGGCTTTTGAAATCGTAAATTACAGCTTCAAGTCACAACTTACGACTTTGTAGCGTTTCAGGCAACCCACTCGTGTTTTTCCGACCTGTTTTACCGGTGAAAGTCACTATAACGGCCACTCGTAACTTCCGACTCGTGAACTCGTACCAGATCGAACTGGTACCACTTCACGGTCAGAAAAATACGAGTTTCCTTGAACGCACCATAACAGTCCTCGTCCCTACGTCACCACATTCACGGCGTTCCTTGGCTGCACACACAGCCCTACATGCCATTCTCTCTCCTCATTGGATAAAAACTGTAGGATACGATAAATGTTTTCTCCTCGGCTCAGAGCAGAGCAGAGGGACTGAGAGACCCGTGTTTCAGTCCAAACACTCTATGTAAGTGATTGCTGTCGGAAGATATAACTATTTAAGACTTATATTAACACAAATATATCACTCACTTCTGCTTTAACAGTGCAACTCCTTCACTACAGTCCTGACTCCTGGGTGATAACTCAAGTACTCCAGTCAATGTGAACATTTCAGCAGTGAATGGACACAACATGTGTGATCTTGTCACATAGAGGAAACAGGAAGTGGCATACATTAAAGGACTGATGTTAGGAGTTTATAGCTGTGTCTCAATTCAGAGGCTACGCAGCCTATACACAGGTTACGGAGGCTTTGGAGGAGGCTGTGTCAACCGTAGGTAGATGGGACGGTCCAGCCCTCAGAGCGTTTCTTCACTGCGTTCGAAAGCAAACAACGTCCTAACGTTAAACATTTGAAAGTGGCAGCTTTTTTACATTCCCAACGGCTCCTCGTCTCCTCACCTCGGGCTGTGCAGCCAGCAATCCTGGGATACGGGAGGCCACGAGGGATCTGTGTGGTGTGTGTCCTCCTAGAACAGGCAAGAGAAGGCCGGACTCGGAGGGTCCTTCGAATTCGGACAGGCGTTGTTGCGACACTGTGAGGAAATCGGCCTTCAAATGTGTCCTCCGAAGGATGAAGCTCCTGAATTTTTACATTCCCAATGAATTACTCTTGTTTCCTGATTTTATACTTTTAAGTTTGTTAAGCTTGTTTTGTTTATTGTTGTGGTCTTCTATTTCTTGTTTTTATGAGGTGAGATTTCCTTTATAAACTCCTCTGGGTTTCTTTAATCTCACCTGCACATCTGGTTTGCTGTATTTAGCTGTTTTGCTTGCTTGTAAAATTGTGCAAATTAATAAAAAAAAAAAAAGAGAATTGAGACACAGCTTATGAATCGATATTGTATTTTTCAAATGAAGATAGATATGAATTTTATTTTTTTCTAAACCCAGCCCTAGCCAGTGCACAGTCAGTGGTTATGTAGGGAATGGGAAAACGCATCATGTGTATCAAGTGTGCAGTGCAGTGATGTGATTTTCTTCTTTTTTTTTCCTGTCTCGTGGAACAGAGTGGAGAGTCCGAGCCGAGAGGTCGCGCTGCTGCTGCTGCTCGTACCGCAACACAAGGAGCGAGAGCGGGAAGCAGGAAGGAGGAAGTGATGTGAGCGAGAGGCAATGAAAAAAGGAAGAAGGAGAAGAAGCAGAAGAAGTTGCGTGTTGATGATATGGAAGACTGAGGTAAGGGATTATGGGATGCAGAAGGAAGGAGGCGAAAGATAGAGGAAAGAAAAAAGAGGGATGTATCACTTTCCCATATTGCATGTGCAGCAGAATCCATCATCTCTGGCGAGCCAGATGTGCGTCATTCACATCAAACTTTCCAAATTAAAGGGCCACCTCACCTCTCCACTCCCCTCTCTAATCCTCTCTCCATTTCCTCCTCTCTTACCATTAAGTCTGTGCGTTTACCCACACACACGCTAGCTCACTTAACTCACACACACACACACCGTATACATTATACACTTACTTACTAACTTCTTGCCCTTGTTTTTCAACATTTTTTTTTCTTTTTTTTTCCGAGGGGGAACTTGCTGAGAGCGCTCATTTGTGCGATGTTTTGTAACAGCGGCGTAGCCTTAGGATGCAACACGCATCTGCGCTGCCAGACGAGGAGGCATTGTGGTTATCTTATCTGCTGTGAAAAGGGGTGGTGAATGTTATTTGCATGCTGCATTGATGTTCAAATAGCAGTTTGAATGCTTCCTCAGCAGGGACGCGCTGTGATTGTATGGTTGGGCGAGAAAACAAGTGTATCAGATGATATCAGCCCGTTGGCCTACTTTGCTATCCTAGGGTGAGACATATGAGTCTGTACCATAAAAAAACAAACTTAACTTCCCTCTGCTTATACACATACATGCGTCTCCAACTCCACCAGCAGCCCTGCTCGGTAACCTGCGTATGTATGCGAAGCCTGTCTGTGCCTGTGAGTCCCTGGGCCTCTGCGTCTGTTGCGCTTTATGGCAGTTGATATGTTAAGTACCTCATATTACCGTCATAAAAAAAAGGTCTGTAAGTTGCTTGATGCAGTTTAAAGCTGTAGAGGTAACGCCGCAAATCACCCTCTCTGCTCTTTAGCCCCCGACACACACACACACAGACACACACACTCGATCCTAGAGTCTGAGCGGCTGCCAAAGGCCCCTGTCTGCCTTTCATATGTACACAAAATGACAAGAGGGAAGAGAGAGAGAGGAGACGGGAGGACAGGAGAGGAACTAGAAACAAGGAGGGAGATGAAAGCAAAAGGTGGAAGAGAGACAGTAATAAGGAGCAAGAAAGTGTCTAAATTGTAAATGAGTCGACGTGGCTCTGACAGCGGAGCGGGCCGGACGGACACATGATGGAGCTTTCATCCCCCCTCCACCCCGTTAAACAGACACCGAGATATATTTTTCTCATTTTAAGGTCCAATTTCCCCGGCAGTGGAAGGGCACATGATAAGTGAAAAAGCAGAGAGAAAAGAAAGAAAGAAACACCCCAGAATCATCTGTCTTTCACTCTCTCTTTCTGCCTTCCTATCACACACACACACATATATAGACACACATATAGACACACACACACACCTTCAGCAAGGAGACCAACTTTTCCTTTTTCTTTGAGGGAGTTCTCTTTAGCCGTGCTGCCAGATGAGGTTTGATACCTGCGATTCCACAGTTAATCCTGGTTGGAATTTAAATAGAAGGGAAATTATTGTCTTTCTCTCACTTCCCCCTCTCCTCACTTCCATTTCCACTCCGTCTCCCTCTCCCCCCCCCCCACAATCTCACCCCCTCTCTTTTCTCCAGCGCCGAAGAAAAAGAAGAAAAAAAAGAGAGAAAAGAGAAGAAAAAAAAAAAAGCCTGACCTCTGCGTTTTCTCTCGTCCTTAAGATTGGTTTTAAATACTCAGCAGATTAAAGCACAGGCATGAAAGCTCACATTAGCCATATATTTAAAAATCCCCCTGGCCGATAATCCATGTATTTGTCAGAATCAAACACAGGGGAATAGAAAAGGGACCAATGACATGATGAGTAGCCTGAGCCAGACGTATTGTGAAGGGGAATTAGAAGGAGAGAGATACATTTAGCAGAATGTGGCCCAAGAAGAAAAGTCCTTCAGTATGATTATTGAAATTCACTCAAGACTCGCTCACGTGAGCGTTTGACAGGACGAAAAAAAAGCGCCGTGGCAATTTGACGACCTCCGATGCCCTTCACTGTCTCTCTCTCTTTCTCTTTCTTTCTTTTTCTTTCTGCAGCGCGCACACACACACACATTGCAGAATGACCTGCGATGATGAAAGACTGATAGACTCTCATGTCCCCGTTCACATGCTGCAGGATGTGTCACGCTTTTCTTTTCTTTTCTTTGTTAATAGGGTGGTGACTTCAACCTTCACAGGTGCCAAAACCCAAAACATTTTGTTAACACACGTAGTTTTTACAGTGTATTTTTTTTTGCAAACGACTTTCTCTTTTCTTCCTCCAATTCATCTGAAGTTTTTAAAAACCTCCAGCTCTCTCGTCCGCTGCTTGATGTTATTTGCTGTTACTTACACTGGGTAAGCTGAATAAATGCACGCCGAGTTGAAAAGGACGGAGAAATTTGTATTTCTATCCGTTCGCCGCCCATGTTTTGTGGCCTGTGTCTGTATTTCACAGCACAAATTTACAAGGACACGCTGAGGGAAAAAAAAAAAAATAGAGTTGAGTTGTATTCATAAACAGTCGCCTTCTGCTACGCGTGCGTTAGTGAAACCACTGGCATTACTTCTTGTCTCTGTGTTTTTCTTTAAGCTGAAGAGAGGATTTAAAGAAGAGCGGATGAATAGTGGAGAGAAGCGAAATGTGTAGGTCAAAAGAAAATCATTGAACCTTTCACAACCACAGTTCACATATACAAACAGATCCAGTGAATGTCAATAACCAGTTATAGTGAATTCCATATCAAAAACTTATATGGAAAAAAAACTTATTGCATTCAGCGATGTGAAGTCTCCAAGGTTGTGAAAACTTTAAATAAAATAAGCGTGTTTTTATTTTATTTTATTATTTGATTTTTATTCAGCTCAAATGAGTTGAACTTGTGATTTACTGATGAGAGCTTTCGATGACACAAGAGGACAAAAACACTGTGATGCATTCTTGAGTGATTATAGGGGAAAAGGTGGCTGATTTGGAAAAAAAAAGAAGAGGAAATCTATGTATTTTTCAATGTCAAAAGCACTATAGTGCTTTCATTAAACGTTATTATAGTTGGGTTGTCGCTTCTTTTTGAAGTATAGCGTGTCAGAGGGCAAGGAGCTCCGCAGCCGGAGAGGAGAACGATGTGGCTGTTGTAGCTTCTGTGACCCGGTGGTACTTGTCATTGTTATTATTATTATTATTATTGATTTATTCTTTGCACTTTGACACTTTTTTAAAATTTGCATCGCATTTGGTGATGTCTGCGTTGATGAAATCCTGAAAGCCACAATGACACATTTGATTCCTACTATTTTTCTCCTTTTTTTTTCTTTTAAAAAAATGAATTTTATATATTTGATGTTTTATTCCAGTGAAACAAACACTTTTTTTTCCTGCCGTGGTTTTGACCTGTGCTCACGTGTGTGATTGAGTGTTGAGCTGGTTATTGTATCAGGGCTGTTGCATGTGTCAGCTTAACACCGACGGCCACACTAATGTGACAGAGCTCTCTGGGTTACATCTCTCTCTGCTGCATTAAAAAAAAATCTCCAGCACAGACACACACAGGGACACACACACACACACACGCACACCTCAAAGGTTGCTAAAGAAAGCCGGTCCTATCCTCTCCTTCCTCCTCATCCCTCCATCCTGTCCCCTCTCTCTCTCCTTCTCTCTTATTCCTTGAACCAGTCACTGACAGCACACAATGCAGAGGTAAAATCATAGAGGTTTCTCCACATCTTTCTCTCTGTGTATGTGTGTGTGTGTGTGTATGTGTGTGTGTGTGTGTGTCTGTCTCTGTGTGTGTGTGATGCTTTCGGAGACAAAGACCCCTGCTGTAGGGAGTCCTGTGGGAAAGGCGTGCGGCCGGAAGATGTGAGCGCGCCGGCGAGTGATAATGTCAGCTGGAGAGATACGGCGTGTCATTTTACACAACCACACATCAAAAAAGACAGTGGGGGGGTGGGGAGAGGAGAAGACAGCATGTCATTTGTTTGCTTTGATACAAGATCGCACCGAGGGAGGGACTGCTCCGCAAATGCTTGTGTAGATGTGTGTGTGTGTAGATGTGTGTGTAGATGTGTGTGTGTAGATGTGTGTGTGTGTGTCTTTGTGACAATATGTTTGTGTTATCCTGCACGTGAGCCGACGGGGCAGACAGGATTTCAGGGGCCGTTTTCCTCAGCGTCTTGTATAAAGTTTCACGCCACATGAAGACTGGCACAGTTCTGTCACGTCCGACTGGAGCACTCTTCAACCTACATGCAGCAGCAGCAGCAGCGTTGTCGTCGTGGTGAAGGAGGAGGAGGAGGAGGAGGAAGAGGAAGAGGCCGCTCAGACGCTTAACACTGAGAAAAGTGACCCAGTTTGAGGCGACGCAGAACTGGATTAACTGAAGCACAGAGCACTCGTCTGACCCAGTGTGAGTCTGAAGCTGATCAGTTGGGTTTGGTCGGGCCTGAATAGCTTAGTGTAGGGACTCGGAGGCACTGCAGCCACATAGATGGATAGATAGATAGATAGATAGATAGATAGATAGATAGATAGATAGATAGATAGATAGATAGATAGATAGATAGATAGATAGATAGATAGATAGATAGATAGATAGATAGATAGATAGATAGATAGATAGATAGATAGATAGATAGATAGATAGATAGATACTTTATTAATCCCAGTAGGGAAATTCAGGTGTCTCTCACTCATCCAGACAGTTAAAACAGTTAAAACGCAGACCAGTACATAGGCTACAATAACGGGGCAATAAAATAAAATAAATAAACACAGATGAGGCAGTACACTACACTACACTACAAAGCCAGAGCACGAACAAATGTAGGAGTGTGTAGCTATAGAATAAAATCACAGTGTAAGTACATAATAAGAGCTGGATAAAAGGTAAAAGATAAAAGACTATAAATAAAATAAATAACAACTAATAAAACAGATCGATAGGAATTATTGCACAGGTTCTCGTCAGTAGCAGGAGCACAAGCCATTATGAATGAATGAAATGAATGACTGAATGAAAATGTGTTTATTTCGGTCAGGTCATTCAAAGTTAAAAGTCCAACAGAAAACATCAGTTCAACTAGAAAAGAGCCAAACCGAAAAGGAATAGGCTGAAGCTATCGCTTATTTTCACCTACCCTTCTTACATGATCAACTTCATCAGATCACATCATTCAAAACATCAAACAGAAATCATATCGTTTTGTACAATATCCCAAAACATAATTCCATAATAGTGTCAGCTACGTCAACCACATCTCTCATATTTATCAAATACCTTATTCTTAAACAAACGTTTGAATTCATACATTGACTGGCACATCTTCAAATCGTCATCAAGTGCATTCCATATATTTACACCCCTTACAGAAATACGTTGATCTTTTATTTTAGTCCTGGACTTTGTTTTTTCCAGCTGAGAACGTTAAAGAGTCTGATTGCGGACGGGATGAAGGACCTCCTGTGACGCTCACTCCTCGCACAGCCATGTGACGTATATAGCACGTCACATGTCTGATGTTTGTCTTGTGTTATATTTTGTTATATTTTTTTTATTGGTTTTGTGTCTTGGATGTGAGAAAAAATTCAGAAGAGATTCTGACAATAAAAGTACTCAACTCAACAACTCATAGACATTCAAACCTGCAGAGGAGACACAGTTAATAACACACAGAGCCATGTGAGCAGAGGTGATGGTGGTCAGAGTAGTAATATTACATAATAAAGATGATGTAATCCAGTTAAAACATGCATTGCATTCAGATTATCACTTATAAACCAAATGTACTGAAACGATCAAAATAAAAGCACAGAGGTCAGTTTGTCACATTAGCAGTGAAGTGCAATACTCAAGTTAATATAGATGAGGAATAAAAGAAATAGCGCTCACTAACAGTTTCCTTCCTTCCCTGCCTTCCTCCATGTGTCAGCATGTGATGAAGTGTCTGTGTGTGTGTGTGTGTGCGCTCAAATCAAGTCACTTTGCAGCCACAGCATCAGAAAACAAACTGTAGTTAGTTATCCATCTATGAATCTAACAAATTAAATCAAACTCCAACTTCATGGTGTGTTCAGTGAATAAGTAACTGTTTAATGAATCTAATCTGATGCTTAATCCGTGATATTGTAAAATAGGAATATTCACTTTCTCGGGGAAGTCGATATAAGTTGATTCCATCGAAATCCGTCTCCATCTCTGATTCAACAGCTGCTCCTCCGGTTAATCCTCCATTCATCAAGACCTTTCTCTCTCCTATTAAGCAAAGACAGACAGTATTTATTTTATAATTGTTTTTTTTTTTTATATCATAGAGAGATTCATTACAGGTTTCTTTAACTTTTCTTGAACTTTTCCTGACCTTGAACTTTTCCATAGCAGGAGACTCACTCCTGATCAGGACTTGTTGGGGTCACACAAGTGCTTAAAAATGAAGTAGAGAGATCTTCTCTCACTCTGTCTGGCTGTTCCTGCATATGGCAAGAAGTGTGTGTGTGTGTGTGTGTGTCTGTGTGTGTGAGAGAGAGAGAGAGAGAGAGAGAGAGAGAGAGAGAGAGAGAGAGAGAGAGAGAGAGAGAGAGAGAGAGAGAGAGAGAGAGAGAGAGAGAGAGAGAGAGAGAGAGAGAGAGAGAGAGAGAGAGAGAGAGTGTTAAAACAGCTTGTTAACACATACACCAGCGCCTCGGCCAGGACTCCCTAATTATTCCCTTCCAACTAAAGGCCAAGACAAGAAGAGAGCAGTGATAAACACTTCTCTTAGTATGTCTTTCTCTCTCTCTCTCTCTCTCTCTGTTCACTTCTGCTGTGTGTGTGTGTGTAGTTGTGTACCACGGAGCAGCTGTGACAGTAAACATGTTTATGAGTGGCTAATAGAAAACAGGTGGTGATTGGCTGTGTGATCCTCCCAGCGATCAGTGTATAGACAGAGACTAATGCAGATCCCACTGTCTGCAGCAAGCAAGGCCACACACACACACACACACACACACACACACACACACACACATTGTTCACAGGTAGCACACTACACAGCCACAGACAGACATGGATGCACTCAGTCATTTCTTATGATTGTAACCAGCAGCAGCTCTGAGACAGCAGCCGTGTTTCTGCTGTTGTCTTTGCATAACCACAGAGGCAGCGTTTGTGTATTTGTGTGTGTGTGTGTGTGTGGTTGTTTGTGTGAGTGTGTGTGTGTATGCAGCCTTCCCACTTTGTCTTTATTTGTAAACATGCACACACACATACAGTATGTGTGTACCGAAGTGGGTGTGGGCACATATGAGTGTGTTTGTGAATGTTTGGATAATTTGGTCTGTGCGCTGGATTCCCGCTCTGGGTCTGTTTATTTGTATATGTGTGTGTGCGGTGTGTGTGTGTGTGCAATGTGTGTGTGTAGTGTGAGTCTGAGGCCTCGACTCCCAAGGCATTGTGGGGATTTTTTTTTGTGTGTGTGCGGAGATTGTTTGTAAACATCAACAGCAGTAAGTTTTATTTTATTGTAGCTTTATTTTACGACATTATTCCCAGATGGCTGCTAAAAAGCTCGCAGTTGTTTTCTTTTTTTTCTTGTTTTTTTTATTATTTTTTTTATAATGCATCCACCACACACTCTGCACTCCCTCGCTCACTCACCCGCCCCACTCACTCACTCACTCTCACAGCCACACATATGCTTTTGCTCTCATATGCAAACAAACAACACAGTCTGCGGAACTGATTTGCTCAGGAATGAGCGGAGGAGAAGGATTTTTTCTCCCCACGCACACACATACAGCAGACTCACCTCTTTCTTTCTTCCTTTCTTTCCTCCTTTCTTTCTTTTCTTTTTTTTCATCCATCGTTGTATCGGATCAGATTGAGTTATTCAAGTTTAGTGGCAGGAGCTTTTTTTTCCTCATTTTTACCAGCTCTGTGACACCGTGGGTGAGCACTCCCATATTTCTCTTTAATTAAGCCAGGGAAAACCTTGTAGTACAGCCAACCCGGCTCATGTAGCCACTTATGTTTTAATTTAATTACCTGTCCACTTTGATAATTATTCCCCCTGATTAACAGGGAGAGAAGGAGAAGGGGGTTCCTAAATGGGGAATTGGAGACGGGTGCGAGATCGAGGTGCCAGAAGAAGAACAAGACGAGAGCAAGAGGACGCTGTCAACTTGAGGCGTCCAGCTCAGCTCTGTCTCATGCTCGGCCCCGACCCGGCTCAGCTTTTGGCTTTATATTCAGAACGCAGAGCCTGTTTGTTTCCTGCAGTGCTCGTGGTTTAATCTTGTGATTTCATGCAACCGTGAGCCCAAAACAGACAAAAAAAACACAACAACAAACAACATGATGATGATGATTCTGCAAACAGGCGGCGGGGGTGATTGATATCTCTCTGGTCCAAATGCCAACAGTTACACAACAACA
The DNA here is from genome assembly GCF_905171665.1 of Trachurus trachurus. Classification (NCBI taxonomy): domain Eukaryota; kingdom Metazoa; phylum Chordata; class Actinopteri; order Carangiformes; family Carangidae; genus Trachurus; species Trachurus trachurus. Next base: position 6,878,438 of record NC_139896.1, read on the forward strand.
AACCGGCACCAGGATGAGTCAGTTCTCCGCTCTCACACTCTCACTCACACTGACACTCACACTCGCTGGGAGGATGCAGCTTTGTTTTGCTGTTAAATAATCGCACACTTATAACTATAACACACACACACCTCTCCAGTTAGAAACTTCCTTTTAATAAAATATACTGTCAGATTTTTTTCTTCTCCTTCTTATTCCTTTCTTTAATGTCGGATCAAACTTGAAAGTGCACCTTCATGATAGCAGCCACTTAGCAGCAGCATCACTCATCACCATCCAGCTGCTCACATCAGCACCTGTCAGTTCTGCAACAGATTTATTGGACACGCAGAACAAAGTGTTTCAGGCTAAAAACTTGACAGGCTCAGAGAGGAGACATGAAGAAGTTAATACACACACACACACACAGCACAAACACACACCCAAACATTTGCACACGTATATTCTTAGTGCTATTGATCGTGCTAATGATTTGTGTTGTGATTTACTGCAGCCGCGGCCCATTGTTGGGCGGTAGCATGTGATGGACTGCCATCATTTTCCAATGGTAAAAGCTTCGATGGTGGAAAAAAAAAGGTGTGAGGGGCAGAATCTGCAGTTAACAGCCAAAGTAAAAAAAAAATTATTCCAAGATCTTCTTTTTTTTAATGAATTATGATTCTTCTTTTTTTCTTCTTCTTCGTCTTCTTTTTCTTTTTGCAGCGACAGGTATGATGTAATTTCCAAATTTCACCAGAGACACTGATTATGCCATCAATTAGTAAATTAATGTGGCTGCGAGGAGGAAAGGGTGGGTGGGGGTGGAGGGTGGGGGTGGTAATAACTCTGCAAAAGGAGTTGTCAAGAATCCAAAATACATAAAGGGACGTAGTGAGGGAGGCAGACTGTAAAATTGATCCAATTTGCAAGGTAAGTGTGTGTAACGAGAATGAACCCAGTTAAACTGATTTTTACGCTTATTTTTTTATTATTTGTGCCACACAACATCTCTAAAACCATATAAACCAAAATAAAAGTTACACCACAATAAGGATGAATTAAGAAATGAAGTCATTTATTTTGATGCGTATTGGCAAAGTGACATCTTGTCTGGCCAGTTTCTTTTTTTAATTTTTTTTTTTAATTGATGTTTTTATTTACCAATAAGTCTAAAAAGTATTATTAAAGTGCAGCAGAGGCAGAGCCAAGTGTTTCTTTCTCGGTGCACTTGGTTGCTGGTTGCTGCTTTGTTTTCTCACTGTTTTTCTTTCTACAGCTCCAACTCTAGTGCAGAGCAGTGCAGTGCAGTGCAGAGCAGGGCTAACTAACATCTGTTCCTCTCTGCCTCCACAATAGCACAACTCAGCCGGGATGCAAAGAGAGGTCAAAAGATCAGTGCCTTCCCCTCATCCACACACACACATACACACACACATATACACACACACACACTGAGAGAGAGAGAGAGAGAGGGAGAGAGAGAGATACCTCACGCCGGCTGCTGTTTTCCTATTGTGCGCCAGGGCTGAGCAGCGAGGATATAGGGGCAGGGATGAAAACGCGCACCTGCTTTAGAGGCATTACGGTAGCGCAGCAGCAAAAACTATCCCCCCCCTCCTCCTCCTCCTCCTCTTCGCGCAACACACACACACTCACTCACTCACACACACTCTCCACACTCGTACGCACACGCACACAGCAGCCCATAGTGATTCAAGCCTGATTACCAGCCGAACGAGCCACACAAGCAACAGCAGACGGGATGCCAAAAAGTGAAGACCGGTGCGGTGGAGAGGTTTTCTACTACTACTACCACCACGCTGCTGCTTCACTGAAGCCTCTTGAATAGATACAGATAACACGAACAAGCCAAGCAGCAGCTGGGCTGGAAGGAAGAAGAAGAGCAGAAGCAGAGACGCAACAACAAAACAAGGCGAGAAGAAGCAGAAGAAGCTGCTGCTGTGCTGCTGCTGCGCGCTGCTTTCTCCGCCGCGGCAACTTGCGCACAGTGCCAGAGAGTTTTTTAGCGGCAGTATTGTTCTGACTTCACTCCAGAGGGGCCACTCCGAGGAGAGAGGACGCACGCAACACAAAAGGGGGAAAAAGGAAAAAGGGACTAACGAGCACCACGCTTTGTCGTCTAAAGTAATGGTCCTGCGATCATCTTAGATCCTACATTTTTTTTTTTTTTTTTTTACCTCTGTCTCTCCTCTCCCTCTCTGTTTCTTTGCCATTTTCTTTTTTTTTTTTTTGGTACAAATTTTTCGTCCCATCGGCTTGTTGTGTCCCCCCCACCACCACCACCACCTCTCTCCCTTCCCCTCCCCTTCTACCCCGCTTTTGTCGCCGCGAGAGAGAAAGAGAGAGAGAGAGAGTGAGTGGACACGGACGGACGGACGGACGGACGGACGCGCCGGGGGCTTTGAGGAGCAGAAGCGGGGCTGTCCACATGGTCCAACCACTGGCGTGAAAGTTGACTTCTTCAGAACACAAGAGAACAGGTTGATGCATTATCTACACTTTTTCTAAGTTACTTTTCCTGTTCCTTTTCCTTTTTACTTCTTTCCCCTTTCATCTCTTCTTTCCTTCCACACTTCTGGGTTGAAACTCTGCCCTGCCGCTGCACACACTCACTCACACTCACACACTCCACCATCCAACTCCACAACTTTTCCATCGCACATTGTTGTTTTTTTTGTTGTCTCTCTCGCTCAGCCTGGAGCTGTGACCGGCTGTTACAGAGCGTTACCCCGCCGAGCACACTTCTACTTCTCCTTCTTCTCCTTCTCCTTCCCTCTCTCTCCGCCACCTTTCATTTTCAACTTTCGGCTCGCGAAACTTATCAGCCACGTTTTTTTTTCTTTCTTTTCCTTTAAAGAAAAAAAGTTTGGGGGCTGTTTTCATCTTTTCCACTTCCGCGTGGATTAAGTTTGTCTCGACACCCAGAGTCTTTTTTGTTTAAAAAAAAGAAAAGAACTCCACGTTTCTTTGAATGCAGGTTTATTAGTAGTAGAAATGTGGTGGTGTAATTGATGATGAGACGGGGCTGGACTCGAGACCCGGGGCCGGTGGTGGAGACACCGTGAAGTGTCATTGTCCTCCAGCTCCCATGTAGAAAAAAAAGAAAGAAAAGAAAGAAGAAGTTGAGGATCCAGTGGGAGTGAATGGATCCTGAACGGAGGCAGCAAACTTTAACACCGCGTCCCCGCTTGTTAAGGGATTTGATAATAAACACGGACGCAGGTTTAACGTGCTGATAATTTTACGCAGCCGCCTGAGAATCGTTTGAAATGTCTGTGGTCATCGCTTTGTAAAGAAAAGTAAAACAAAAAAATGAAAGAAAGACAGAAAGAAAGAAAAAACCTGTTCAACTCAGCGTTGTGAAAAACAACACACTGTCTCCATGCATGTCCCCCCTTTTCTTTCTGGTTTTTGAAGTTGAAATTTTGTTTCTGACATTGAAACAATGGCGTTTAGATTAAACCAGAGCTGTGTGAGTGTGTGAAGGTGCAGAGGAGAGAAGAGAGAGGAGAGAAAGAGGAGAAAGAGGCTTTGATGTGGACAGACAGGAGGCTACAGAGGAGGACAGGAGACTTTTCTCTTCTGACGCTTTTTTGTTAAATTTTGCGGCCGCGCTGTGTGATGTGACCTCACTGAGTCCTGTTGTCTCTCTCCACACACACACACACACACACAATCTGAGCGGATTAAATAAATAACAGTAGGATAACACACACATACACACACACACATAGGCTACACGCACACACACACTCACTATAGGCTTTAACACCCGGACACCGAGGAAAGTTGGTGGTGCACAGTTTTAAAAAACTTTTAATTCCGGGTTTTTAACGTGAACATTAAACGCATCAAACCTGCAGATTTTAACAGTCTTTCTCTTTTCTTCTAATCCTCCAATTGGGAATAAAAATAATAACAATAAATACACAGTGACAATAGAATTAAAAATCTATTGTAGATCTTCGTATTTTTCGACTTGACTCGGTGTAAATTTAGAAATTGAGGGGGTTGAAGTCTGAACCTCGGCGTGACCCATGTTTTTCCTTCTTTTCCCTCGTCATGAGAGGAGGCCAAACACCACACAGAGGAGGAGGGTTTTTCTCTAAAAGAAAAAAAAAACTTCCTTTTTTAAAAAAAGAGAACATAATTTCATAATGAGATTAACAGTTTTAATTCTCTTCTTCTCGTCACAGTTTAAGAGGTGGAGTTATTGTTGTTCCTCTTTTATAGTTTTTATTTCTCACTAAACTCCCCATCATTATCATCATCATCATTGTCATCATCAAATATCAAAGAGCAGCTGAACACAACATCCCATCCAACACGTGATGGAAAGATGCAGACGACAACAAAAAAAAAAAAAAAAAAAAGAGAGGAAGAGAGATGAAATGACAATTAATTGCTGTTAGTTGTCTGTCAGTGAGAGAAAAGCATACAGGGCCGTGTGGGTGAGCACCCTGACACGGGCATTATTGCTCCGTGATTGATGGGCGCCGGGGCATTTGGCATAATGAATTTTATTTACTGTGTGTTTCCCCCCTTCACCCCCCTCCACCCCCCTTCTCTCTCTCTCTCTCTTGCTCTCTCTCTCTCCTGTTGTGTGTGTGTGTGTGTGTGTCCTACCACCCCCCCCTAACCTCCCTCCTCACACACACACACGCACACATACACATACACAACCACCCCCCTCCCGCCCCACCTGTCCTCCTCTGTGCTGGCATTTCCGCAGCGACGCGATGACACACTTTTAATTGCACTTTAATAGAAGATTCAGCGGGAATGAAAAAGCTCTTCATCACGTTTTATGACCTTGTCAGATTTTCTGGTGTCACATCGGAAAGCAGGTATTTTTTTTTTTTTTTTTTTTTTTGTATGTGTGCGTGTGTATGTGCTGCTGTTGCTGAGGATGATGATGATGATGTGAAGTGTAGAAATGCAGATGCAGAATGAAATTTAAAAAAAAGAAAAAAAGAAAGGTTTAGTCCACCCAGATGAATTACACTTAAGTTGTAGCCTTCATTAAAATTAAAAAAAATAATAATCTTTTTAATGTTACAGTGTGGGCTTCACAGAGCCCCATGTTGGATTATTGAAATAATACAATTTTAACATTTGTTCATTTTAACCGAGACCATGTGGTTTTAAATTCACAGCAGCTGTAAATTGTTAAAAATAATTACACACTTAATCTTTTCCATACACTTATCTATTATTATTATTATTAATATGCAAATGATTTTCCTTAAATCCTAATAATAAATCCATGTTGATTTTCCTTTTTTTTTTAATCAGATTTTTACAGCTGCTCAGTGTCTCAGATCTCTCAACCTATCGGTACAATATAGATGTCTATAGAATACAATTATTTATGTATTTATAATTAGAATAAAACTGATGAGAAACTTGTTTCTGAAAGACAGAAAAGAGTCTTTTTAGTTTTTATTTTTATTTTATTTTCTACTTCTGTTCAAACATGCAGCTTTTTACCAGCAGTGTGGAGTTATCATATCTGCTTGATAGCCTCATATCTCATCAGTGGCAGAGCCTCTTTTCATGAAAATATAATAGGAGACAATGAAACAAAAGAGTGTTTGAGAGGCAGAAGTATAGTGATTTGGGGGGGGGGGGGCAGTGTGTGTGTGTGCAGGAAGCCAGAGGTGTCACACACACACAGATAAACTCTCTCTTTTCCCTGTCGGCTATTGTGTGAGTGTGTTTGCCACCTCTTTCTTTTTTTTTTTTTCATCTGACTTTGCTTCAACACTTTTTTCCCCCTGTTTGCTTTTTTTTCTCTCTGTGCTCTCGACAGCTGTGTCTTTTCCATGTCCTGTTTTCTTTCACTGTTTGTAAGAGTCGCTCATGTACGTGCTGATTTTTATCAGCTTTCAGGACTCTGTCTGTTCTCCGTTGTTTCTCTTCTGCCTCTACTGACACATTACTTTGTATGATGATTTTCAGCTCAGCTCGGCCCCCGTGTTGCCTGTGTCTGTGTGTGTGAGTGTTGAGTGTTGCCGGGGTGTGACTGCATGGAGTCTTGTGTGTGAGGCCGTCTCAAAAGAGACGAGGCAATAATGGCCGTGGATCTCATGTGCTTTAAAACCCCTTCAGCGTGATTAAAAGCCACCAACATGATTGTGTTAGTCCATAAACTCACTCAGAGAGTCCTTGTAGCTCCAGCACCAGCGCGTGTGTGAAACGTATGTGTGGAAGATATATTTATATATATATATCTATCTGAGTGAGTGCGGGAATGTGCGTGTGTGTATGTGTGAGTGCTTTTTTCTCAATTCACCTGTCCTGCTTGAGTGAAAAATGGACAGTATTTGAAGTTTTTAAATGTCCTGATGTGCGTCGGTAGCTTTTTCATGGCTCGCCCAGTCCGTCTCTCTCTCTCTCTTCATTAAAAACCCTCCTGCTTTTCCCAAAAAACCCACAAGTCTGAGTGGGCTCCTGGCTCCAAAGTGATGTTGAAGAGCAGCCGTATACGACACTGCTATACATGTAGGGCTTTGACCTGTGATAGATACTCACACTGGTTTACTTCTATTGGCAGCACTTAGTGCATTAAAAGCTGAAATGGTTAAATGTTCAATATCCTTTAGATGGTTTAAGCTTTGAGAAAAGCAAAAGCAAAAAAAAAAAAAAGAAAAGAAAGAAAGACAGGAAAAAAAAAAAATCATTCAGTGCCGAAGCGAGAGCATGTTTTTAAATGGAATAATTTCAAGTGTTGGTCCTGAAGCTGCCGTTATTGTAGCGTGTGCGCGTTTCGAACTGAGCTGAACATGTGTGTTGGCCTTTTGAAACGTGGAAAAAGGCTGTAACAGCTGTGTAATTATTTGTTAAAATGAAACATTGTTGAATTTAGTGTGTCTTATTTTGTTTTTTTTGTGTGTGTGAAATAAAATAGTAAATCCTTTTCCATTGGATTTTAAAAAAAAAATCAGGTGGAAAAAGAAATTCTATACACATCTCCATGTGAAATCAGCAAATACGATTACTAAAGCAATTATGGCTTGTTACCTCTTTAAAATATTATTAATGATTAATGGATTAAATGAAGGTGTTATTATACACGGCCGGCCCTGCGAGTGGGGGAATGTTCTGCTGGTTGTGTATTGAAGTGATTGACTGCACAGTGAAACTGCCGCCACATTGCTTTAGACTGAGGCCTGATTATACATGTGGTTCTAATTGAACCGGTTATTTAGGCGAACTTGAGGGCTGAATACTTGTGTGTGTGTGTGTGTATGTGTGTCTGTGTGTGTCTCTCTGTCTGTGTGTGCATAAAATAAATCCCGCACATTTTTCAAAGATGAGATGTGTTTTTATGACGGGTCAGAAGGCGGTGGTGGTGGTGGTGTCGTCGTCGTTGTACAGAGGAGGAAAAAAAAAAGTTGCAGGAGAAGAGAAGAGAGAGGGGGAAAAAGAGGAGAGGAAGCCTTGACCACCTGTGAGACAGTTGTTGTCTTTTGTCGCCTTTTTCTTTCGGGGCCTTTTGTGTCTTTTCTGAATAAGCTGTCATTGCGTACGTACAGTACTTCTTCGTCGTCGTCGTCGTCTTCTTTAAAAAATCTGCGCACTTTTCCCTTCCCTTTCTGATTGATAAGGTAATCATTTCGCCTGACACAGTGGTTTAGCCCCGTGGTCATTAACATGTCTGTGCGTTTTCAGATGAGCTTTTTTTTTTCTATGTATGTGTGAGACAGAGAGAGAGAAAGAAGGATAGAGAGAAAGAGAGAAAGAAAGAGAGAGGGAAGGAAAGACGGGAAGCCTGGGAGGCAGGTCGGCTCGGTAGATGTTTCTTCTCCAGCTCCGCGCAGAACACCACCGGCCCATTAACAGCTGATGGATGTGGGAAGGAGTGACCCAACAGCTCAGAGCGGAAGAGACTGTTTCCTATGGGCAAAGGAGGGTGGTGGGGAGGAGGAATGGGGGGTGGGGTGGGGGGGGGGTTAAAGGAAGGCAAGAGAAAGAGAGAGATAGAACATATGAGTGAAAGAGTGTATGAAGAGAGGGGAAAAGGAGGTTTTAGGCGTGGGTCATTATAGCTGAGGAAGCATTAGATCAGCCTCTCCAGAGTGCGCTTGGCACCTGAGGCCATGGCTGGAGCTGGAGAGCTGGAGCTAGGAGGAGGAGGAGGAGGAGGAGGAGGAAGGAGGAGAAGAGGGGTTGGGGCTGTAGAAGGAGAGATCCAGTTTTTAATGTTAAAGACATGAGGGGACAGAGTCTCAGTCAGAGCATCCTGAGCCAGGTTAGAGAGGGCGACAGGAGATGGTTGGTCGGTGGAAAGCAGGAAAACCACCCGAGCTGTGGCCGAGTGTGTGTGTGTGTGTGTGTAGAGAGAAGTGAGAGGACGCCTGTTGTGTTGGAGTGCAGCGTCTTCATCGGTCATTGTGTCCCCTGCTAACTCTGCATCGCCTCTGACAGCTGTATTTGTGTTATGGATTTTCCTTCACTCTGTCCCGTCTGCCTTTTTTCCTTTTCTCTCCCTCTGCCTATTGCCTACTGCTCGCAGTAGTCGGCTTCTCCTCCTCCTCCTCCTCCTCCTCTTCTCCTCTCCTCTCCATCGCCTCCACCCTATGACCTTTTTGTAAGCACTTCATCAGAGAGCCGTTGGTGTTTTCTAAAGTGCTGCGACAAACTGACAGGGCAGCCGTCAATCGAGCGTCGCGGCGGAGAGAGGGAACCGAGGGAGCGGATCAGTGGAACGCTCTCCGCTCAGAAACAACAATGTGACTAAAGTTTCTGCAGCACTGCTTTAATGTGTATTGAAAAAGGGAGGGATGGCTGTGTGAAGGGTAGGTGACAGCTGTGAGGCGCAGGACTCAGAGGGAGAGACACACAGACACACACATATTTCATAAACCATCTGACTGTAGAGAAGCGTTACACAGCTCTTGAGTGCTCGTTTGTCCGTGCTGCTGCTGCGGCGGTAAAAATCTGCCGAGCGGACGAGTGGAGGCTCTGATAAAATGCTGAGATTCTGAGAAGAGGAGGAGGAAGAAGAGGAGGAGGAGGAGGAGGAGGAGGAGGGATTCACTTCCAGGTCCATAAACTCAACTGCAACATGCCTGAAGTCAAATCAGTTTTTTATCTCCCACTCCTCTGAGCTAACTGATGTAAACTGACACCAATCACAACACCTCCGCTCTCCATCACGTCCACCATTAATCTGATTTATTTCAGCGTTTTTCTTCTTTTTTTTCTTTTCTTTTTTTCTCCCCTCTAAGTTTTTGATTTGCATCAGAACATTTGAATTTCTTCGCCCCGGCGTTTCGCCCCTGCGTGTCCCCCCCCCCGCTTCCTTTGCCATCCTGAACCGCGGCGGTAGCTATAATAACCGTTTAAATGCATCTCATTATGTTTTCTAATCCGTAGAGTATCGGGATGTTGTGCTAGAAGAAACGCAGGCAGGCGAAAGTGAGGCCGGCGCCGGCGTGCAGCACCGCCACCACCACCACCGCCACGGCTCTTTTATGGTATTAGTATTTGTGGTATTAGTTCCGGGGGACATGGGATGCCTACTTAAGCTATTAGCATGTGAGGCGCGGCGGGATGATCCATCCCCTGACAGGACGAGCTGTTAACCAGTGTTAAACCACATCACAATAGGCTGCCTGGGCTGACAGATTGACAGAGCTCGCTCTCGCCACCGGCTCGGGTTAGGCCGCCCGTCTTCCCTCCTCCTCCTCCTCCTCTTCCTCCACTGAGGAGAAAGATTTGTTAATGTAAGAAAAGAGAAAGAGCTTGGGAATTTACTTTTTCCAAAACTTCTGGAAGAGATTCAGACGTCACTTTTAGCCGTACGCGGTTTCAACCGTCTCCTACCTCTCCTTTTCCTCTTTTCCTCCTCTTTTTCTCCTTCTTCCTCTTCTTCTTGTCTGCTGTGTGTGTGTGTCAAGGTGAAGAGGCTGTACACAGCGGGGAGCTGCAGACTCTATGGCTTCTATAGCGGCCTTTCAGAGGGAGGGAGGAGGGAGGGAGGACAGGGACGGGAGTCTTGGAGATCGCTCTCTGACACGAAGGATGCTGTTGCTTTTTCTCTCTGTGTGTGTAAGAGAGAGGGAGAGAGAGAGCGGGAGTGTGTGTGTGTGTGCATGTGCAACCACAATTAACTGTCAATCACCGGCTGACCCTGCACCTCTCTCCTCCTCGGACCAGAATTCCTCAGGTTTTAGGTTTTGTTTTTCAGACGGCTGTCGGAGGAGAAGAAAAGCAAACAAGTCGTCACTTTCCAAACTTGTGTCCGTTTTATTTTATTATTTTAAAAAAAGAAAAAGAAAAGACATTTCACTGTTCAGGAGGAAAAACAGACTCTGTTATTTTTATTTTTTTTATTTTTTTCAAATAGATAGTTTCATTTGGATCTCAGGCTGATTTTTATCTTAGTTTTTTTTTTAATCGGTGTCGTGGATCTGGAGCTGGTTCGTCAGCCGTCAGAGTGGACGACGTGCACAGTCTCGTGCACGCTCGTGTGCGGTGGGCATTGTTGACCGAGAGACATCTGCCACTAGATTATTCCCAGCTGTTATCTGAATAATTGTGTAATCCCCCCACCCCACCACCCACCCCTCCACTCCGCTCTTCTCCTCACTCCCCTCCTTCCTTCCTTCCCTTCCCACTCCTCCTCCTCCTCCTCCTTTGCTCCCCTCGTTGCCCCCTCATCCCCCTCTTCCACAGCCTGATGAGACGGAGAGTGATGAGTCTCTTCTTTTTTTCTCGGTGGCACTTTGGGCTTTTTTTTTTTTTTTTTTTTTGCGCGAGTGTTTATGAGTGTGTGAGCTTGTGTGTGTCTTTGCAACTTCTGGTCACCGGTCGTTGTCTGACATTTGTAGAAGGATTTGAGCCCTCCTTCCCCTCCCTTCCCTCCCTCTCTCTTCCTCCCCCCATGCACACACCCACCTCCCTCCCTTCCTCCCTCCTCTCCTCCTCTCCTCCGTCGCTCTCGGGGAAATAAAAGTAGCCTAATCCAGCCAGATCAAGATTGCTGTCCACCACAGCTTTACCAGCCTGTGAATTAGAGCCAGCTCTCATGTTCCTGAGGAGAGAGGAGCCAGTGTGTGTGTGTGTGTGTGTGTGTGTGTGTTTACACTGCGGGCCGTTGGCCTTTGAAGCAGCCTTAGCTGTTTGTCGGCAGAAAGCCGGTCAGAGGGTGAGAGGGAAGGAAAGCAGAGAGAGAGAGAGAGAGCGAAAGCTGAAAAACAAAAAGAGAAGAGGAGCTGCAGCAGTGGAGCAGTGTGGCTCGGTGTCGCTGGGACTGTTTTCACCGCCGCTCTTTAAAGTTCAAGCCGACGTCATTTTCCAATTATTCCCACAGTCTGCATATGATCCTGTTCAAATGTATAGTGTTATCAGATTCACTATTAATTAATGTTTTGTCATTGTTGTGTTTTTTTCTCAGACTATAGTTTTTTTCTTTTTCAAGTTCAATGCATCAATTTAAGTTGAAACATGAAGAAAAAAAAATAGACTACATTTGCTTCTAACAAATTATTACAATTATTATTTTTTTCTGGCTTAAAAGAGAAAAGCATAAGTGAAATATACTGCTGTCACATTCTGACTGCTCCTCAGTATCTACAAAGACACAATGCAGTGTTTAAACTCACATTTCCACTTATAAGAAAAACATTATGTGAAGTGAAAACAGAATATTTTATCACTTTTCTTTTCTGTTTAGTTTTGATACAAACAGTCGGTTCGTTCCCCCATTTTTTTCCGAACGCGGCTCCACCAATCAGTTGTCAGGAAAGATGTTTGTGTGTCACTCATGAGGTCATACACACACACACACACAGACACACACATACAGACACACAGCATGCGTGCCTGCAGTTGCCAGGGCTGCCTTCATTTCTGGTCGGTGGTTGGTCGGAAAGTGTTCTTTTCCCTGTCGGAGCTCCAATAGTCACTCAATGTGAAGGACTCAGCACTCGCTGTCTCTCTCTTTTCCTCCCTCCTCCTTCCTCTGTTACACTTTCTCCTATCCATCTACTCCTTCTCCCTCTATTCTCTCCCTCTCTCCTCCTCTCCTCTCTCCCTGTCATGCCTGTTGTCTCTAATTATCACGGCTCTGTGTTCCCTCAGCCTCTTCATTACATCCAAGCTGTCATCACAGTTTACCTCCAACATTTGCTCCCTCTCTCCTCAGGCCTCTCGTTTCAATAGGAATCATTTATTCTCAATGACTGAGATGCCAAGACTCAATGCCAGGTCGATCAATAGCCCCCTCGCGAGCTGTGTGTCCATTTATTTACTTTGAATGTGTGATAAAATGACTAAAAAAATGTTTCTTTTAAAAAAAAAACATCACTGAAAGTTTTGTTACATAAGGTATTTTGATTTAAATGTAGAGGACGGCGGTGGCTGGAGCACATCCATTCATATTCCTGATCATTCTCTCAGTTGTAGATATTAAATCGACTCTCAAAAGAAGAACATTCAGCGTAAGAATTATGATGATAATTTTTTTTTTTTTTTTTTGCTCTAACCATTTTGTGATTGTAATGAAAATTGAATGCAGTGTTTTGTTGGCGCAGCCACTTGTCCCTGGACAAAAAGATTGTGCCACGCTGCGTTCAAAAAAAGAGATTTTAGTCACGATTCAGCGACAAAAATCAACAAATGACAAGAAACAAAATCCGAACTTTTTTTTTTTTTGCTTTGTGTTTTTTCTCATTATTTCCAGTAACGACGGTTTTCTTTGAAGTATTTACAATCAGCAAAGTAGCTAATGGAGAAAACAGGGATGTTGTTCTTCAGGGACTTGAGGACATTTATTACCCAGGTTCAAAAAGCTGCAGCCATTGGGCTTGTTGGATTAACAGACGCCACAATGCTGATTCTGATTTGCCCAGTGAAGGTCAGCGCTGCCCTGTGTGTGTGTCTGTCTGTATGTGTGTGTGTGCAACCTGTGTCGACCCTAATCTGCAACTTCTTCTGCTGCAGGTTTCCCATTGTCTAAAGGTCAGTCAGGAACAGTTGTGCGTTAGTAGCCTCAGAAAGTAGTCGGCATAAACGAGGGAGGGGACTGAGGGAGGAGGAACGAAGGACTAAAGTACAAAAAAAAAGAAAAAGACAGAAAGAAAAGAAAAGAAAGAAAAAAGAGGAGGACATGAGGGAGGGTGAGTGGCAATGAAACCCTGCAACGCTCCGCGGTGTCAGGCAGGCGTTCGGCTTCTGGGGGCTTTTGTGAAAAGTTCGCCCCTCTGCGAAACTTTGCTGAAGGCTGGGTTTGGTTTGGTTGAGCGGCTCCCCCAGGGGTTTGCTCCAGCGAGTGGGTGGAGGGAGGGAGGGAGGGAGGTGAGAAGGGGAGAGAGGGGGGGCAAACTAGAAAAAAAGAAGAGGAGGAGGGGGAGGAGGAGGAGAGGGGAGCAGAGCACAGAGAGGAGCATGCCGTCACAGTCGTCCGTTCCGTTGTTGCGGCCGCTGATCTAAGAAACACAACTCCTGGCTCACGCCCCCTCTTCTCATCCCCCTCTCCTCCTCCTCCTCTTCTCCTCCTCTCCTGCCTCCCATCCTCCTCCTCCTCCCTCTCTCTCCCTCTCTCCTCGTCTGTCTCTTCTCTTAGGTTTTTTCGACAGCCCCATGGTGCTGTGGTTTGAGCACTGGTGTTTTTTTTTGTTTTTTTTTATTCAACTATCTTTTTTATTGAGAACAAGGTACAAAGAGACAGTAATATAAAAAGACAATATTTTTGATTTTTCTCAGAACACATATACAAACAAACACCACCCAACCCAACCCATCCCCCCCTACAACATCCAGTGCATCCCATTTTAAGGGAATTAAATAAGTAAATAAATAAATGAAGTCATAAAATCTTGACAGGTCAAGGTATCATTCAACATGTATGAAGAAATTAACAGAAAGAAAAGAAAAAAGTGGAAGTAGGTAATTTGACAGTCAAGTTTGAGAGTAAATGAGGAGGCAGTGTTTGCTGCATGCAACATCATCATCATCACCCTTCAGGATGTACAGTAGCCTAGTACCAGTGGATTCATGAGTTATCAGGGAGAGTTTTAAGTTTGTTTATGAAAGACATTACTGGGCTCCAGGTGGAATAAAATAGTTTTTTCGACCCTCTAAGTAAGTGTGTATTTGATCTTTTTCAAGACTTAAATGGAGCATAAGGTGCACTGGTGGTTATTAACATACAGTCTGCATTAGTGCAACAGTGGCTGCATGGGCCTATTTGCTGGTAATGAGGATGGAGGGTTATGGGGGGAGGAGAGGGTGTTGGGACCGGTGCTGTATAGTAACTTGTTTGACCTCCGGTGGTGGGGTCAAGTTCATCCTGAGGAGGTGTAATTCTCTCCCTCCTCCTCATCATCCCAAACACATGACTGCAGCCTGAGGGGAGGAGGAGGAGGAGGATAAGGGAGGGGGGTGTTGGACCAAGGTGGCCCCTCATCCCAAATTTGAATCTCTGATCGTCGTCATCCCCCTTCCTTCCTTCCTCGGCTCCTCTTCTCCGTCCGTCCTCTTTCTTTCTTTCTTTCTTTCTTCCCACAGGGTTAATTGAAGGGGAAATTGATAGTTCTGTGCGGTAATTGTGGCTTTGAGAATTCTCCGTCTCCCATGGAGGAAGATGAGGGCAGCTGTAGCGAAGACGGAGCGACGTGACGTTGTTGTAAGAGAATAGGAGAGAGAGAAAGAGAGAAAGAGATATGGGAAGTGAGGCAGATGGAAGAGCAAATAGAAGCTGGCTGGGTGAGGAGGGGAGAGATGGGAGGAGGGTAGGGGAGGGGGGGTTGATTGGTTGATGAGGGAGAGCGTGTTGATTGGCTGTTGACGAGCTGATATTTCTGCGTAACTTCACTGGCCGAGCCCTAATAATTATTCATTATCCAATCAGAGAGAGACTCATCGTGCTGCTGTTCTGTATCCTCAATGATTCTCCTTTTAATTCTTCTTTTCAATCCCCCCTCTCCTCCCTCCCTCCTTTTCCCTCCCTCTTTCCCTCTCCAATCCTTCCACACCTCCCTTCACTCCCCCCCCCTGAGGAGCCGGGGGATGGACAGATGAGTGGAGAGCACTGTATCTGTTCGGTTCTGCTCCGCTGCTCGCTCAAGTAGAGAGAGACAAACTTATATTCCACTGATGCCGGTGCTGAATGGACTCTCTCCCTCCCTCCCTCCCCTCCCTCTCTCCCTCCCCTACCTCCCTCCTTCTCTCTCTCTCTCTCCTTCAAGAGGGGCTTTTCTTTCCCAGGGGCAGAGCTTTATAATTAGTCTTCTTCCAGAAATAGAAAACTAGTTTTCTGAGGTGAAGTCACCCTCTGATGTGTAGTTTTTAAAGCTGCACATTTGAATTGATATTGAACCAAATCAAATCTATTACAATAGATATATATATATATGTGTGTGAGTGTGTGTCTGTGTGAGTATGTGTGTGTGTGTGTGTGTCGGGAGAGCCCACCTTCACCTGCTGCACCTGTCAGATCCAGTTTGCAGGTGTGTTATTACAGAATCAGACTTAAGGAGAGCAGCTTCTATTCAGACAGATGTTTGGTAACAGCAGCTTGGGTTTTAGCCTCTGACTTTAGATGTTTAGTCTCGGCTCAGGCCGCCCCAAGGCTGTCACCTAGGCAACGTTGTGTGTACGTTACCTACAGTACACTACAGTACACTACAGTACAGTACGTGTGCATGTGTGTGTTTATATCGTTTCAATTTCCTCATCTTGTAACTGACATTTTTTATCAGTGCATTCATTTTCATTTCTCCATTCGACTCTCAGATTTTTTTTTTCCTGCCTTGTTTTTCCCACCTCTTGTTTCCAACCACCCCCCACCTCCCTCCTTTACCCCCCTCCCTCCCTCCCCTCCTACACACACTCCCCTTTGCCTCTCCACCCCCCTCCACCTCCACCTCCCCTCTTTTCTCTTCCCCTCTTCCCCTCCCCTCTCTTTTCGCTTTCCGTTAATGAGAATGTGTTAACGAGAAAGAAAGATCTATTGGGTATAGCGCAATTTATCAGAAAGGCAGAGGTTTGGAAGAAGAAGAAGAAGAAGAAGAGAAAGAAGAGAAAAAAAAAGTCGGCGGGCCCTTCAAAGAAGTCCTATTCTTGTGGCTGTGAATGTTTGATGAGACAGTGAAAAGTTCCCCCTCTAACGTCATGGTGTCTGAACAGAAGAGAACAGAACCGTTCTAATCATGCCGCGCAGAAAAAATGACTTCCAACCCGATTTAATTAACTGATAAGAAACGGCTTCAAATTAATTTTTCAAGGATGTTAGATTTTGATTAAGAAACTCCTAAAAGAAATAGACGAATAATCAATTTTTTAATCAACTTACTCAAATGGTAACTGGTTAATATGATAATTCTAGCAATTAGGGCAAATATTGTCGAGCAGCAGTTTCTATGCATCCTGTTAAAGGAATTATAATATCTTTACATCTAATTATCATGGTTATTTAATTTTTTTGTATGGCTACCTCTCAATTTTAACCATTGGTTTTTTTTTTCTTCTTCATCTGCCGTTATAGGGATAATGAAAAGAGAAGTTGGAAAGTGTAATAAGATGAAACTTTTATAAGAGCCCAACCTGAATGGGGCTTTTCACGCACCCTGATTGGATAGATATTTAGGGAAAAAAAAAAAAAAGAGGGAGAGTTGTTGAAAATGACATTATTTCCGCTGGTTTTACATGCAAAGCCGAGATGAATCTTTAGATGTATGATTCTTTTATTTCGTCAGCAGATTAAAGTAGCTAATAGCTCCTGGCTGGTGTCTCTCTCTCCTCTCCTCTCCTCTCCTCTCCTCTCGTATTCATAAGCAGGTAGATACGTAGCGTCGCCATGAATATGCTCCTCCACCACCTCTAATCCACAAAGTTTTCAAATCATCTATTCAGAGTGAAAGAGAGAGAAAGAACAGATTCAGCTTTGATTGAAGGAAAGATGGAGCTATTCACCTGCCTGCCGCCGTAAAATGTGTCTATCTATATATATATATATATATGTGTGTGTGTGCATGCGTATGAGTGTGTATGTGTGTTTCCCTAATTGGACAGGTATTGTAGTGGAGGTGAAGAGGGGGCAGTTAAAGAGGGGAGGAGGGGATGCAGAGAAAGAGCTAGCAGGGGGTCGGAGGAGGATGGGGGGGGGGGGGGTCGGGGGTGGGGGGGCTTTAGCAGAGCAGCAGAGTTCTTCACTTCAAAGACGGCTTATAGGCTGGACGCTATAACGCCTCACATACCACCGCAACACACACACACACACACACACTCCACATTCACATACAGTGGCTCTTTTAGCTCTCATGAGATGAATATCCATCCCCTCTTCTCTCACCCCCCCTTCTCTCTCTCTCTGCTGTATCCCTCGCACCTCGTACGCCCGACATCAGTGGAGTCGTGCGTTCAGAGGGAAATATAGACAAAGCATTTGGAGAGATGGAAAAAGGTTCCTTTAATTATATGCTGCTCTTATGATGCATGGTGTTTCTGTCTGGCTGAGCGTGCACACACACACACATAGACACGTGCACGCGGGCACTGATCAGCTGAATAGGTATTCCTGGCACCATGCAGACCCCCTCACCCCCCTCCCCTCCTCTGTATTGAGCGTAGTACATATTCAATTAGCAAAACTCATTAGCAAAACTTGGCATTTGTTGTTGTTTTTTTCCCTCCTTGCTCAGAATTAATGGTTTTGATATGCTAATTAGCGGGTAATTTAATTTCAAAAGGCCTCAATTAACAGCAGCGTTGTGGACACGAGGAAGTTAAGCAGCGTAATCTAATTTGCATTAGTAACGAGCAGGGAGTAATTAGTCTCTAATTAGCCACTTCAGACAGCACTTGTGTTTACTTTCCTAATGAAGTGGAGGGGCTTTTTTTTTTTTTTTTTTTGCAGGAAAGCGCCTGTGTGTGTGTGTGTGTGTGTGTGTGTGTGTGTGTGCATGTGAGTGTGTTTATGCGTGTAGATGTTTGTGTGTTGTGTGTTTGTGTGCGTGTTGTGTGTGCCTGGTTTTAGGCAGAGTGGCATATGGCTTACAGTTTGGCTCCAGTTACACACATGGGCAACCCCCAAACACTGCCATACACACACACACACACAGAGGTTAGACCCTGCTGTCTCGTGTGATTGGACGCACACTCACAGTAGTTTTCAATCCATTGAAATATCTCCATGAGCTCACTTACACACACCACGAGGGATTGATTGTGTGTGTGTGTGTGTGTTTGAGGTTTTTTTTTTTTTTATCTTGATAGTGTTTCCCCTGGTATTATTTTCTTAGTGTTGCAATAAGTTGCAATATTTTTCATGTTTCCTTGTTTTTTTTATGTATGGAAGCACATGCTGTAGGCTTTTATTACGTTATTTATTTATTTATTTATTTATTTATTTATTTATTCATTTATTTTTTGTTGCATTGTGTTTGAGTGATGACGTTACAAACCGCGGTTGCTTCGCTGGCCGGCTCAACGCAGGGTTTATGTCTGGGAGACGGTTGCCTGTGTTGACAACGAAGCAAAACAGAGGAGGAAAAAAAGAGCGACAGCTCGATAGATGGATGGATGGATAAACAGACAAGGCTGCGTTTTATTCCTCTCATCGCTGTCTTTCTAAATGATCTGGGAATATTTTGCTAAGCAACTGTAAAAGGATGAAAAACAGAGGACGAATGAAATGCAACTTTTTTTTTTTTTCATTATTTTATTTTAGGGATGAGCGTTTCCTCAACAGTTTGAACTTTTCCATTCACAGCCATGTTCAAAACAAGTTGAAAACAACAGGCTTCCTCCTGGGCTTTTTTTTTTTTGGGAAAGGAGACGGGGTGGAGGGGTTGCAGGGGGAGAAGCATAGCAGGGTTTTAGGGGAGGGGGACAAGCAGCTGCCCTATTAGCCCAAATCTGTTGTTCAGAGGAGGTGGGAGGAGGGTGGAGCAACACCACCCAATCTCCACAAAGGAAAGCACACACATTCTTTTTTTTTTAGAAGAAGAGGCCGGTGTTCTGAGATTATGCCACAAATGAACGTACGTTTAACCTCTCTGGGTGGAGCTATTGTTTTATTTATTTTATTTCTTTCTTTTACCCATAATCCAGTGCAGCGGACAGAGGAGGCCGTGGGGACCTCTTTAACTGACAGCCATTCTGATGGGAAGGCGCTTTTCTAAAGGCGTTTCCCCGGCCTTCCCTGGGAATAATAAGAAAGGTCAGAAAGCTCTGTGACTTCCTGCTGCACAGAGCGGGGTCAGAGCGCTGGCTGGCAGAACTAGTCAGCACTCAGCGGACATGACTTGGAACACACACACACACACACAAACACACACACACACACAGAGTGGACAGACGGCAACATAGTGTAGGGACTTGTGTGATTTACACTCACTTATGAGCAGAAGCTGGAAAGAATTCAATAAATACGATGAATGAAGGCGCTACAGTGATTATGAGCCTGATTCTAACACTGACCTCTACCCGCCGGCCCCGTACACACAGATTTATAGGCACAAACATCCATAGAAATGCACATACGCTCACAAACACTCACACACACGCATCCATAAATAGGCAACTGATTTACAAATGAGCTGACCTGTGTGTTGGCCTTGCTCTCAGATAGGCTCACACCCCCGCCAGGATGCATAAATCACAATGGACATGCATATGCATGAGCATCTGAGGAGGTGGGATAAGTGTGTGTCTGTTTGTGTGTGCGTGGATGTGCGTGCGTGTGTGCATGTGTGTGTGAGCACCAGCCAGCAGCAGCAGTATTTGTATCGATCATTGAGGCTTAGTTAAGTGCCTTTTATTTCATTGAGTTAAAGTTAAGCACCGTGGACGGGCCTCTCTGCAGCGTGTGTTGCTTTTGAATGGAGAAAAAGGAAGCAGGAAAGAAAAGAGGAAGAGAAAGAACTCCTAACTGTTCTTTTTTCTTGGTTTTTTAGTGGCATCCAGGGATAGCACATCATATTAATGGAACCGAGATGACGTTTCACGTCTCTTCTCTCTCTGGAAGAAGTGGTTTTGGTGTTGGACCTTTGCCTGATGTGTGTGTGTATGATGTGAGCTGCTTTAACCTCCTCTTGTTTTATGGACTTTACATGGCTCTGGATCTCACTGCTGCTAGATTAATTTACACACCACTCACACACACTTGCCAAATCTCCCTGTCTCTCTCTCTCCCTCTCTCTCTCTCTCTCTCTTTCTTCCTCCTCCTCCTCCTCCTCCTCCTCCTCCTCCTCCTCCTCTCCCTCTCTCTCCCTGAAGACAGAGCAGAAATTGCCTGGTGAGGTAAATAAATTACTTCCATCGATTGCTGTAGTTGTAGAGTGACTTTATCACAGTTTGACTTGTCCAGATACAGATCAGCGTGTGACAGCGTGTGTTTTTTTATAATGTGCCACTGTGTCTATGTGTGTGACACCTAGTTTACATACGTTTCAGTGTTTCTCTGAGTGTGTGTGTGTGTGTGTGTGCGAGAGCTGCAAAAAAATCAGTGCAAAATCTACCTGATGGGTATCTGAGCATATTAAAAGATATTGCTGCAGCTACAGTATTGCTGACAAGCTGTGTCTAATGAAAAAGGCCGCCGTGCGCATACTGAAGAGCAGATGAATTAGGTCGGTCGGTGTTATTATTCTTCTAGCGGCTGGTGTTATTCCTATGACAGCACACCTTGTGGCGAGATGGGTCGTTGCCTGGTGGAGTTTTATCTCCGTCTTGTTATCCATCAGCTCCGGCCACCGATAGCAGCTGCAGATAGATGACATCTTAATGAAACCTCACTGTGTCTGATTGTATAGGGTCGGGCTCTGTGTACACATCTGTTGTCAACGCACGCACGCACCATAATATGTGTAAAAAGCGGAGGTGCACACCTTTATTAAACCCCCGTGCTCCAGATGTCACTTTGTGGAAAGAGGTTAAAAGTTCACGAAACTGCATCCAAGTGCAGAGGTTTTCTGTGTGTGTGTGTGTGTGTGTGTGTGTGTGTGCGTAGCAGCAGCCTGGGACACATGCTGTTTTAATAGACGCTGTGCTGACGTTACTGCAGAGGCCAAGAAGCCACCGTTAAAAAGAAAAAGGATTTGGAAAAAGAGCGAGGAAAGGCCCTCATCTGTTTGCATTAAACAGTGGAAGAACTGACCAGTGAAGGAGCAAATGAGCGGCAGACGGCTGAAAGATATCTGCTCTCTCTGGCTGCTGCGTCCTTCCCTCGCTCCCTCACTCAGACAGACAGACCACATCTCTTTAGTATTTGCCTCCTTTTTATTAAAAAAAATATATAAAATCTGTAATTTTTGTCTCACTTATTTCACTTTCTTCTCCAGGCGCAGGCTTTTGTTTGTGCCTAAGCTACCTGTTAATTAACTCTACTTTAGTGAGTCTACCTCTGCACGTTTTAAGTATAGAGACGCTGTCACACGTTTTTGAAAGAGAAAAGAAAAGAAAAGTAGCGCGGGGAGGGGGAGGAAACGTAGCGGAAATGATGATGAGGAGCTAAAACGTCGAGCAGAGACAGAAACAAGAGACAATCTTCTTTAAATACAACTGTACTCCTCATTATTATTATTCCCCCACTCCTTATTCTGACCGGTCTGTCTGTCATCGACACTATCAGGTTCCTTTCTGCATCAGATGCTCCTGATTTGAGAATTAATTAGGCGGTGCGGTGGCGTCAGGGTTGGGATTTTGGGTTTGTTCGCTCGCTATTTTAGTAGCTAATTACTGAGGGGGAGAGTGTTAATTTGAATTCTCTTAGATAATGTGAACTCCTCTTCCCCTTTTCACACACACAAGCACACACACCCCTCTTCTTCTCCTTCTCCTTCACTGGAGTTTAATAGAAAACCACAGCACTTAATAGACTCTCCCTCTCAGTCTCTCCCTATTTTATATCCATGTTTAATTTTCTTTATATTCATGTTTCTGACAGGAGGAAGGAGCAGTGTTTGTGGTCACGTTGGCTCGGCGATGCATGCGTGTGTGTGTGTGTGTGTGTGTGTGGTGTGAGCTGCTGCTGCACTCGTATAGGGAGGGAAGTGACATATAGTAATCCTCTCAAGGCTTCGACAGGATATTGACTCCCCTTTCTTTCAACTGGCAGCTGCCCTGTTACCTTTCACAGGGGGCACGAAATGACAGCGGCACAGAGCCACAGTGACATATCACAACACAGAGAGGGAGAGAAAAGGACGTGAGGAGGAGGAGGAGGAGGAGGAGGTTGTGTTTCAAATGAAAAGATGCTCACAGATGCATGATTAATGTTCACATGCATTGAAAAATAAGTCGTGAAAAACATCATCTCAAGGGCTTGCTCGGTTTTTTATTTATTTATTATTGATTTACATTATACTTAAGTTTTGTCGCACTGATAATAATGAACAAAACTGGCCTAACCTGCATTTTGACTTTCTCGCACTTTCTCCATATCCCGAGGGCCGCCGAAATGCTAATGCCAGCTGGTGCGCAAGTACGGAGGCGAGGGGGGAGGATGAGGGTGGGGAGGGGGATAAAAACACAGAAAAAGTGATTTTAATTTTAAAGAATGTTTGAAATGAAACAATAGTTGCATTTGGATGTTGTTATAATTGGAGCGAGTGGCTGACTAGATAAACAGACTTCTGTTAGGAGCGTGCGCACACTTGGGGGTCTTTTTCCCCCTCCACCCACCCCGCCACCCCCTTCATATCTGTGCTCTGTTTAAAAATTAAACTCCAAACCAGCAGAAAGCAGAATTAATATACAGCGAGAGAAGACTAATCAGAGATCTGTGGTTTCATTGTAATTCCTCCGTCCTCCTAAACTGTGACAAAAACATTATTTAACATCTTTACCTCCGCTCCAGCCACTCAGAGAAGGCTCAGCACACACACACACACACACACACAGACAGAGGACCTTACAGTATTTTAATATCACTGCTTGTATATTCTAATCCTCACACCACTTGAAATATAATTCCTTCCCTTATTTTAAATCACGGATGTGAAATTGCATTAAGGCAAGAGTGTGTGGGCATGAAAGCAGGGATGTTAAATGGACATATGAATGCAGGGGTGAATCCTAACCTATTAAGTACTTTCCTTATTATTTCTGAAAGTGGAGCGTGATAATTAGTTTGGTGGAAATCCTATAGCGGGGTGGAGGTATGGGTCTCAATAGTTGAGCCAAATTAATTTCTTCCGTCACCTTGAGCATACGTTCCTCTTAATAGGTTTAATTTATTTCACGGTCATTATCTTTTTTTTTTTAATTCTTTTTTTTTTTTACGTTAACTACTTGACTGTGATGTACATATTCACTGCAAAAAAAAAAAAAATAGAAAAACCCACTTCAACCTTTTTTTTTTTCCCCCGCACATGTGAATGTTATATTCATACCTAAATATGATATAGCTGCACGGCATCATTACCGCTTGGCTCCTGGATCCGTGTGATCATAAGAGATGGCAGTGTGCCGTTTTCCCAGGGGTCCTTGCTGCTGCTGCTGCTGCATGCTGCGGCCCGGTTGTCATGTGATCCATGTGTCTGGCTAAGAGCTCTGCTTTTCTCAGGAGTCTCTCCAAGTCTTTTTAGTCCTAAAAGTTAACAATCATTCCTGATGTTAAATCCATCAGAAACCTCCATGTGCCACGAGGTCGCTTTAATAATCTCCCCAGTGTGTGAGTGTGTGTGTGTAATGTGTGTGTGTGTTGGGGTTAGGGTGGTGGGCCATGGGAAAGTGGCATACCTGAGCGGATTACAGCGATCCCAAGGACACTTAGTGTGGGACAACATTCGAATACTCATTTCTTGTCAAGTCAAAAGCGCATTTTGTGTCATTTTTGGAGCGACTCACACGACCTGGGCCTTTTGCACCGCACAACTCAGCAGCAGCAACACAACTCACAGTGTTGCAGTGTGTGTGTCTGTGCATGGCCCTGCACCCCAGTGTGTATGGTTTTTGTGTTTGATCTAGCAGGGATCACTCTTGTTGGCCTGTCTGGTTTCATCTTACACTGGTAAATTACACCCAATCACTGAAATTACATCCTATAGAAAGTGTGTGTGTGTCTCTAGTGTGTGTGTGTGTGTGTGTGTGTGTGTGTGTGTGTGCGTCTCGGTCGTTGACGTCACCTCACAGAGCCTGCACTCGACGTCAGTCTTGATTAGGCTGAATGAAGTCCAACTGTTTTTGTGTTTTCGTCATTTAGGGGAAGTAAAATGGAAATGCAGCTGTTTTGAGTGCGTGCGTGCGTGTTTGTGCGTGTTTGTGCATGTGTGTGCGTGCGTGCGTGGGTTACGTTTGTGCGGAAATTGCCGTGTGTGGCGGGCGGGCGGGCGGGCGGCAGGGGCGAGTGCGTAAGAGCGGTTGTCAGCTGGTAAGCAGCAGTAAGGACACACCGCGAAGTGAAGTGAAGCCGATGCTCCAGAGTGTCGGTTTTCATCGGTAGGGGAAGCTGGAAGGGACAAAACTCAGACGGAGAAGCTGCAGTCTGCCAATTAGTGCACCAGATGTCAGTTATTGTTGGACTAGGATTATGGCAATAACTGCAGTTGGCCAACGGTTATGAATGTGCATGTGTGTGCGTATGTGTGTGTGTGTGTGTCAGTGAACTAACTCCACTGTGATAGATTTTAAACAATCTTCTTTTGGGACTTTGCTCCTTTTCTTTATTACTCTTCTGGCACCTGCAGTGTTTTTCAGAACCCAGTCTCTCTGTTTCTGTCTTTTCTGTGTAGTTTTTCAGCAGTTTGGAAATGTAAACACTTCTAAAATACATCCAGATGTTACCAGCTGTGCTCCGCCACCACAAACACTGGGCAGGGAGTGTGTGTGTGTCTGTGTGTGTGTGTGTGTGTGTGCGTGTGCTCAAAGACCTTTCCTTTCCCCAAATATTCACTCTCAGACAGACAAAATGATTGCCTGATTTTTGTCGTATATCTCGGCTTCTTTGTCTGCGAGTGTGAGCGGGTTTTCAAATATGGTGTGAGTCTGATTGCGTATGTGTGTGTTGTGTGTGTAATGTGTAATGTGTATGTGTGTGTGTGCTGAATAAGTCTATTGTAGTTGTTAAAAGCTGCTGCAGGCCAACATTGGCTGAATTAAAGGCACTATTAAATACAGAAAAGTCAGAGCTGATGCAGCGTGACAAAGACAGCGATTTCAAAAAATCATTGACCTTATGTATGCCCCATTATCTCTCTCTCTTTCTCTTTCCCTCCCTCTCTTTCCCCCTCTCTCTCTCTCTGTCTCTCCATCTCTTCCTCTCTCGCTCCGTCGTACGCTCAGGTGAAGCAAGAAAGTCAATTTTTTGTGGCGAATCTCCGTTTTTTTTTTTACAATAGATGGGGTTCGAGTTCAACCGCTCTGTGTAGGTGGGATTGTTAAGGGCCTTGTTGTTGAGTTGAATGGTGTTAATGTTTGTTTACAAAACGCTCTTTAACACGTGTGTGTGTGCGCACAAATACCCACACGCACGTAACAGACAGAGATCTCATTAGCAGATGTTCTCAGCGTCCACAATGATCCGATATTATCACTGGTGTTAGTCACTCTCACACACGCTCCCTGTGTTCAACAGGTGAACCCATTTAAATGTCAGCCTCATGCTGTTTCACATGTATCATTGTACTGTATATCAGTGTGTGTGTCTATGTGTGTGTGTGTGTGTGTGTGTGTGTGTGTGTGTGTATTTGTTTATGCACCGTGGCCGTGCTGAAACCTCGCTCCTTGGGGAGTAATTACAGAAGAGGTTTTCTGGCCGTTTTCTCTCATTAGTGTGAATATAAAGAGAAACTGTGGGACCTCGGCTAGCATGAGTGCACACACACGCACACACACATGCACACATGCACATGCACATGCACACACGCACACACACACACACACAAAGGCTATGTGTAAGGCAGAAGTCCAGACATGTGCAGCGGGGCTGATGCCATGACTCTGAGTCTGGACGTACGTCGTGGTACACGTCCTCCTGCCACAAGTCTATTTCAGCCTCCAGCTTCTCGCTCCACATACGCACACACACAAACACACACACGCCGCGTGTTTGTGCGTGTTTGTGTGTGTTTCTCCCATTCGACTAGCATCTGGCCCCGAGACCCGAGTCCTCCCTCAGTCCTTCAATTCAAACTGCAGGTTGTTTGTTTGGGTTCGCCCTTACAAACACACCATTAGGCCTTTCCCCTCTCTTCTCTGCGCTCAGGACTATTCCTGGCTCTGGCCTCAGTTTAGCTCCGGCCTGCTGCCGGGCTCACTGGAGGTCCCTGCCGGCAAACCTCAGTCCTACCAGAACCCAGGAAGATCAGAACCACAGCGCACCGCCCAGCCACCACAGTGAAACTCTAGCCTGCTTCAACCCGGCTCGCCCCACAGAAAGCCTTAAATGTCAGCTGGAAGGGTTTTTAGTGTGTGTGTCCTATATAAGCGCGTCTTTTTTTTTCTGTTTGATAGTCGACCCGTCATGATGCAACAAGTCCACCTTTCTCTGCAAACAAACAGGTATGGGCAAGAAGAAGAAGAAGAAAAAAAAAAAACGGGAGTCTTTGCGACTCACTTCTGGCTGATGAAAAAGGATTTGGGAATGAGAGATGAAAAGAGAATAAAAGAAGGAAAGAGTGCGAGGCGGCAGAGAGAGAGAGAGGGAGAAAGAGAGAGAAAGAAAACAACAAAGGTGCTTAGGACAAAAGCAGTATTGTATCATTGAAATGACTTGTGAGTTGAAAGCCTTAAAAGTCCTCCCCAGAGCCAGGTCATAAAGCCCAGAGACGGGCTTGGCAGCCGAGGCCAGAGCCAGACAGGCCTGGCAGTCGAGCTTAGAGAGCTTCCAGTAACAGGAGATGTAAAAATCAATTTGCCGTGAAAAAGGTAAACAGTCGGAAATGACAAATATGCAGGTTCTTTCCATCGCTCTTTTTTTTCATCTCTTGCTATTTTCACCGTTATTAAAGAAGACAAATGCAGGGGCGCGGAGAATGACTAGTCAGGAGTCATGTGGTGAGGGATCCCAGCAACGTTCAGGGGGGAGGAGGGTACAAGCTTTTCTTTTTTTTGCTTTTTTTTGCTTTTTTTTTCTTCTTCTCCCTCCTCTTTTCCACCACCTGAAACAGACAAGCTGGACTCGTACAGTCAGCAGCCGAAACACAGAAACTCACTCATACTGGTGTGGATGTTGAGAACACACATGAGGACCAGGGACGCCCTGATTGGTCGACCGCAGATGATGATTCAAAAAGTATGTGACCAGTGGATTAGACGAAACATGTCGGCCATCTTGAACTCTAACAAAATGTGACTGATTTAAAGGTCCAGTGTGTAAAATAAAACCGGGGTAAAACCGTGACATCCAGCGTTCAGATTTTAGTTTGCGGCGCTCACTCGCGTCGGCAAAGTGACGACTGGGAGTATTTCAGGAGCACGGAGCGATGAGGTGAAGACCTAATCCATTTTACGATATGTAAAATATTGTAAAATTCTTCTTTCCTTCCGCCTTCTTCTTGGTTGGTTTATTTATGAACAGGAAACTCGCTGAACGTGCTCCCTGGTTGGCTGGATTTTCCGTTCAGGCTGCTGTACCAAACATGCCGGTGCAAGATGGCGACACTCTAAAGCGAGACCCTTGCTATATGTATATATAAAAGAATACAAATTTTTATTTTATAGCAATTATAAACGTACACAAATATATTAATGGGTTGTATATTCAGATGTTGCCACCAAACCACGCCAATTATTACACACTGGACCTTTAATGGACCGCACAATCTGCAGTCAGTGCGTGCCGATTCCGAACATGATCTGCTTATGTATCAGCTGATCGCCACTTATAGATGATCGTGATTGGTTGAGCCAGCGGTGGCGATTTAAGAGGCGGAGGTCAATACAGACATGTGGATGGAGAAATGATTGAGGGATGACGGAGAGAGAGAGAGAAGAGAGATTGAGGAGAGAGAGAGAGAGAGAGAGAGAAGGGGGCTGGGTCTTCGGGGGCCTGTTTGGTGGTTAGGAGCCCTCGGGGTGGGGGGTCCCGGCGGAGACCTCCATTAGTGGAGCTATCCGAGCCTGGGGGAGCCGGTGCGGTGGCGGGCCCCGCGAGGCAGGGGCCGCTCTGTTTTAGCAGCGGTTCGTCTGCAGCGCTCGTCACATTGATCCAGAGTGGAGCTGCAGCCGTAGGAAAGCTCTTTGCTGCTGAATAGGCCGAGCGGCGGCGCATCGATGAGGCAGAGTGGACCAGTGGAGCGCCCTGCACCCTGTTGGCCATTTGGTTAAGACAGACAGATCTTGTTCAATACACACACACACGCACACACACATACACACCCCCCCTCCCAACGGCATGTTAAGTCTCTCTGCGTTTGGTGTCTGCATGCATGCGCGCAGTTGCACATCTATACGTGCGTGTGTGCGCGCAACGATTTTGTCCTTACACAATCTAATCCTCTTTGCTTTCTCCGCTCGTCCTCCTCAGATGAACAGATCTGCTGTGACTGGCTGGGAAAAGAATGAAAGAGAAGGAGGGAGAAGGAGAGAAAAAAAAAGAACAAGGGCTAGAAAACAAACATGTTTCCCAGGCCCCAATTAGCCCACTTTTATTGCCCCTAGATACACTCACTCTCCCATCCTCCTCCTCCTCCTCGCTGCCTCCTGCAGCCTCTGAAGTCGGCTGCTTACACAGAACGCTTCACATCAGCAGCTAAAAGGTGTTGAGGGGGACACGGAGACACGGAGACCCCTTTTTCCCCCCGTCAGAACGTCCTCTTAAATCTTCGGTAGCTGAGAACCAAACAGTAGTCCCACCGCTGTTGTCTCGTATCCACGTGTCGGCCGCGCTGTGGGATATGTGTGCTCTTTGCGGTTGTTGTGTTTGTACAACATTGGAGTTTGCCGAACGCTCACAAACAAAACAGTTTGAACCGTCTCTGTGCAGAAGCCATCAATTCTTAATGAGATAATGACACAGCAACATACTCACAGCAGCAGCTCTGTTTACAGACCAAGACAAACCACAAACAAGACACAGACACGCTGAGCGCTTTGAGCTTTCCTCTCCGTTCCTATCCACTTTTCCTCTCGCTGCCTTCCTCCTCCTCCTCCTCTTTCCTCCTCCTCCTCCTCCTCTTCTCTGGCTCTGCATGGCGACTTTGTGCGTCGGCCAAAACTTAGCGAGAATAACAGGTGGAGAACATCTTGATGGTGTGTGTGTCGGTGTGTGTGTGTGTGTAAAACGTGTGTCTGTCTGATAGACACACACATACGCAGTAATGAGTCAGGCGCTATAATGTGGCCGCAGACCAGATTCCCTAATAAGAGAAGAATGTTGTCCATGGCATCCAGAGTTTTCCACTGGAATCACACATTCATCCAGCCTGTTTCCTGCCCCGGGGTCTTCCTCTCGGCATGAACAGACGAGGAGAGGGAACCCTCTGTCTCCCCTCTCCTTCTCCCTGCTCTTCCCATTGTCCCAGCTACCCCCCCTCCTCCCTCTCTCCACATCCTTTTTCTCATCCTTTTCATCACTTTTCCTCCCCCTCCTCCTCATCCTCCTCCTCCTCCCGTCAGTATAGGGTCCGTTCATGTGTCTATACTTTCTCTCTGTTGGATTGCGCTCGTCTGGTTCTGGAGTGACACGAGCACATGACTCACAAGTGAGTCAGAGCAATTCAGGCTCATTGCTGAGGAAATAGTGGTGGATTAGGAGGAGAGGTGTCTTTCTCGGACTGGTAGAGGAAAACACACACACACATTTACACTCACACACACATATATATAGTATATATAAAGAGAGAGACACATACACATAGAGCTGAGTAAGAAAAAAAAATCTCAGTGGTTCAATGAATCTCTAAATTAATGGGAGTCTTTGTCTAGCTGTGGAGCAACTTTAAACAAACCAAGACAGAAGTTTAAAAAATTCACATTCAAATACTTTAACCTTGAAATCTCCCCTTGCCAAGGCACCGGCTCCCTCTTTTTTTTTTCATCTGTTAAATGTTTGAGTGTTTGATAGTTTGAGGTCTATAGCAGAACCCGCCCGGGAATTAATGTCATTCATATGCCCTGCGGAAATTACTTTTGAAATGCATATAATCTAAAACATGCAAATGAGGCTGACTTTGTGCACCCTGTTTAATATGAATTATCATTTTCTGAATACCTATTATTACTGCGTACATTTCTCCAATTATATTGTTCTTTTTTTGTCACTTTTGCATACAGACACACACACACACACACATTCACACGTGCACATCGGGAACACCAGAGATGCGCACGCACGCACATGCTTGGCCCTATGCTTATCCATGCGCACACGCACACATACACATACACACAGCAGAATGTCTTTGTGATGGGTGTATTTTAATGAGGAGTAATAAGGATAGTAATGACCCAGTCCACTTCTCTCTCTCTCTCTCTCTCCCTCTCTCCATGTATTCCTCTGCCTCTCTCGCCCACTGCCTGGCACACAGCTGTTAGTTTACATGACGCCAATGGGGAGAGTAAGAGGCATCTCATTTAAAAGGAAGAAAAAAGAAGATGTAGCCGCCTTTTGCAGATTCTGCACAAACGTATGAAGTCAAGAAGTCCTTAAACAGTAAATGAAAATAACAAGGCAGGAAATACAAGTGTTGCTCATCCAATTTTCATTAACTGACTGAAATATTGATGCGTTTTAAAAGTGAACAGCGCATGTTTAGTTTGTCTCTTCCTCTTCTGTTTCTGGTGATAGAGCACTGTTATTAATGTCCTTGTCCAAGAGGCAGACTTTTTTTTTTTTTTTTTTTTTGGCTCTTTTCTCCTAAATTGAATTGAAGGCATCCCTTTTTCAAACGAATTACTCTATTAATTTATTTATACTGTGCCATAAATTATTCTATTAATATTAGCATGTTCCAAATTAGTATGACTTCTCTCAATGTTCCTTCTACTTCTATTAATTAGCATGCTTGTCACTATAACAAAGATTTTTCTTTCTCTGATAAATTATAAAGGAGACATTTTTTAATACAATGAGAACTGCCTGAGAAATTATTAATATTTCAGTTGTGGCCTGTAAGACAAAAGTATGAGGAGGAGAAAAGAGCAAAGAGGACAAGAAGAAGGAGAAGAAGGAGAAAACTAACAATTACATGGAATACATTATAGACTGTCACTGGTGTGCAACAGTGTTGATTTTTATTTTTGCTTTTTTGAAAGAGGAAAATGTGTGTGTGGGTGTGTTGGAGGGTGTGTGTGTGTGCAATGCTCAGGGATATCATCTTGTTTTAGCACTTTTGGATAGGATGGGAATTAATTACCTCTGTAACAGCTTGGACCAAGTTCAAAAGTACTAAAATTCAATTAATTTGAAAAGTGGACATGCTATCATTTTCTCCGCATGTCTCCTTTAAAGTCTGGCCTGTTTTTTTACTGTGGACTTATTCAATTATATTTGATTAAACTTGCTCTGATCCAATCTATTAATTAACTAGGAAATGCAAAGTGCCCGACTTGAAAGCTGATGTATAAAATTATATCATGTCCACTTTGATATTTATTTATTTATATATATTTTTTTACACCACTATTTTTTATTTTTTTTATTTTAAATCCATTGTAGTCCCTGCTGCTCATTTTCAGGTATTATTAAATCTATTCTTCTTCTTTTTTTTTTATCTTCCTTGTAATGCAAATTCTGATCATAAATGAAATTATGTGTCACCTCAAGGAAACTACAACAAATTTGCCTCTTGGGAAAATCCTCTTCTTCTTCTTCTTCTTCGTCTTTTACAATTTTTTTTAGCCTTTTCACGGAGTAAAAATATAGATTGTCTCGTATAATTAAAGTTAGGAAGTTAGTCATTTATTTGGTGAAGGTGGAAGATACCAGTGTGAGGAATGGGTTGAGGATGTTTCCTTAATATGGACTGAAGCGTATTCCTCTTTTTCATGTTGGTTAATGGGGCTGAGCATTCGTGCACTTTTGACAGGTCACATGCACCTGCACACACACACACAGACACACACTTAACACTCAAAACACTGTAATTGTGTCTGTGTGTGCACATTTATGAATTCTTGCCAACCCCCCCATTACTTTTTTTTTTTTGTTAACACACCAGCCCAGGGGTCAGACAGATCAGATTCACCACTCAACCATCTGCACGTCAACATCTGTCGCGCAAACACGAAAATTAAATCTCGGTGTACTTCAGTCTCAGTTTACTCATCTGTTTCACCTTCATGTCATTTGTCCATTTCCCCACTGACACCCTTTCATCTCTCTGTCTGAAAAATGTCTTTCTGTCTTTCCTTCCTTCCTTCTCCCCCGCTCTCTGTCTCTCTCCCCCCATCCCCCCCCCCCCCACCCCTCACCGTGAAGGTCATTCTAATAAAGAGCTCTCGTAGGACGGAGCTGCTAATTGCTCCGTGGCGCACTCGCTGGTTTCAGATCCAAATAAAGGCACATTGCCTTTTTTTTTTTCCAAGCTCCTCTCCCTCTTGCCCTCCATTCCTCCGCCTCCCCTCTTCACCTCCTCCGTTCCACCATGTTAAATACAATATGAGCATGAGCTGTGCAGACTGACCTCAGCCTCCATTACCTCTCAGGACAGGTGGAGGAGGAGGAAGAAGAGGAGGGGGAGAGGGGGGTATTTTTTTTCATCCTCATGATCACAGGATGATTTTCCAACTGGCACATGCACACGCACATTCACATGCACGGGCGCTACCTCTTTAGGAATGTACAACCCGTGATTTTAGGCTCAGATAAATGAGGTGTGCATGAAGTCCGCTCCTTCTACAAATATTTGTGTGTGTATGTGTATGTGTGCGAGTGTGTATGTGTGCGAGTGTATGTGTGCATATCTTTGTGTCTGTCTTCAGTATTTCGAACAGACAGCAGTCTGCAAGCTGGTAAATCACTTACTGCACTCTAAAGGAAGGGTCGAGGTGAAGGCAGGAGTGTATGTTTGCCCCGGTCATACACACATACGGAGCGATCTCATCGGTGCGGAATGCGCTGTGTGTTTACCTATGGTTCCAGAACCCACCTGACCGAGGGAGGCTAATCTTTATGGGCTCTGTAAACAGGGACTTTGTCTTCAGAGAACTCCAGGCGGCCGAGCAGACACACACAATTCACACACACACATGGAGACGCAGACGTACACGGCTGCACATGTGGCAGGTTCGGCCTACACACACACTGTGCAGACAATACACTGGAAAGCACACATACACATACTGTACACACACACACATGAACACTTCACTTCAACGCCCAGACGGAGCGAGCGAGCGCCATATGGCAGACAGTCCTGCAGAAGTATAGGAGAACTCCCCGTGTTTATATCCCAGTCAGGGGGATTTCCTTATCACTTGGACTCTGAGCAGCACCATCGCTTCACTCCCCAACAACAACAACAGTGGCTTCTTCATTAGCCAGCTGCACAACACACTGCAGGTCAGACTGCAGGCCTGTGTGTGCAGCGAGGCCTCCTCTCTTTCTCTCTCTCTCTCTGTGTCTCTTGATGATGCTCTTTGAAGCCAGCCAGCCAGTAGTAGATATTGGCCCACATCTGACTGACTATCTGTCTGCAGGATAATGGAGTTCACCTGTTAGCACTGGAGCAGGGCCAGGGCAGCCACAGACATCTAGCAGCATTAGCCCTTTTTTGCTGTTAGCCAACCTGTTAGCGCTGGCGGGCGGCCAGGGTAGCCTGGAGCGCTGCTGTTAGCTGCTGCTATAGCTTTAGCGCTGAGTGGTGGAGTGGTGGACTACCTGGCTGCTCTGGGATCTGGGATCTAGTATCCTGCTGCATGCCTGGCTAGCGTCGAGCAGTGGCCAGCTGATGGGGGAAACAACCAAACTTGGACAGGAAAGTGATGGGGAAAAAATGTGCTGTATGTTTTTGTGTGTGTGTGTGAGTGAGTGTGTGCTCGCTTGTGTGTGTTATTTCTTCAGCTTTCCTCTGACCTCATTCTCTTTTATTGAAGCTAATACACGTCAGCTCAGAAATGCCACACAGATATCCCCCTATCGCTCTTCCTCTCCTTTCTCCTCCTGTTGTTCCTGTCGGCAGAACAGAGACTATTATACAGTACATATGGCTGTAGTAGGCTATATACAGTATATATCTATGTTTTAAGCTTAGATAATTACTTTTTTAATGTAGTTAAGAAAAATTTAATTAAAGTAACTGCATCATTTTCTTAATGATCTGAATTCTCAAGTCTGAGCCAGTAAAAATGTGTGAAAAAAAAGAAAAGAAAAAAGATTGATCTCTTTTGCAACAGCTGAACTGTGTTGTTGCAGCGGTGCACAAGAAAATTCATGAACTTTCTCTCAGAGAATAATTTGTTTAATAATCACATTTAGGGTGACGTTAGCTGTTCTTTGAATCATCAGGTCTTGACATGTGCAAAGAAGCCAAATTAGTTCTATAGTTAAATATCTGCTTGCGTGAAAAGACAAAGAGGAAAAGGTGCTTAAGTAGCAGGATACAAAAGAAAGTGCTGGAAACTCTGCCCTCAAACTATGATTATACAAGAACACCTTGTCTCTGCGCCTCACCGCTGCGGTATCATCGAAAACGTTAATAACACAACCGGTGTTGACTTTCTTATTCCTTTTTCACCTTTGCACACACATCGGCACATTGGTACGTTATTTTATTATTTTTTGTTTTATTTAGTTGAGTGCTCCTAGTTGCCTTTTCTCACCAGGAGTGATTAATGGAGACATAAGAGCCCAGACCTGATGGTTGGGTTTGTTCTGGGGTTTGGGGTTGAAGCAGATTCCCTCAGGGCGTGTGTCACAGTTTATTTAGCGGAGGAGTCTTTGCCAACTTGCTGCGTTAGACTGAGAGAATATGGGTGTGCGGGCATTTACTAAATTATGATCTGTCTGTATATATGTCAGCGTTCATGTCCCTATCAAAGCATGGAAATAAAAAACAGGGAAAAAAAGAGCTGCGACTCTTTTGTGACGCTGTTAAGAGACGGATCCCGCGGCTGCCGACAGTAAATAGGACACTTTGTGGACACAGTGACAAGCAACCAGGGTAATTTTTTTCATGTGTGTTTTTTAGTTTCGTGACTGTCAATTATAATGAAATAAAGCCCCTTTGGGTGTAACAGCTAAACCAAATATTTTATGAATCCACACACAGCCACTCATTGTCAACAGAGAGAGTGCTCCTCCAAATTCTGTTTCCTGATTACAAAACAGGTTAGAGCTCCAATTCCTCCAATTCCTGTCTCAGGAAGAGTGTCTCCTTTGTTCACAAATATTGATTGAACTATCAAAGATTATAGAAATAACCTGTGTGGATTCTATTTCAGGGTGAGGAGAAGAACTTTAATGTTTTCCAGGGTTGAACCTGCCACTAGTTACCAGGCATAACCAGAGGGAGAAAGACGGCGCTGCAGCGAGAGCAGGAGAAAGACAGATAATTCAAGAGTCAGATGAAAGTAGACAGATGATGGAGTGTAGATACTGGTACAGACAATTTT
The DNA here is from genome assembly GCF_905171665.1 of Trachurus trachurus. Taxonomy (NCBI): domain Eukaryota; kingdom Metazoa; phylum Chordata; class Actinopteri; order Carangiformes; family Carangidae; genus Trachurus; species Trachurus trachurus. The sequence goes on from NC_139896.1 coordinate 6,913,886, forward strand.
TCCCTCACCCCCACCCACCCTCCTCCCCCTCCCCTCCCTCTTTCTCTCTCTCCTCCCCACACTTTCCCTCCCACCCTTATTCCCTCAGTTCTTTGCCTAATAAGCAGCGTTCCTGTGAGCTGATGCAAGGCGGAGGAAACAGAACAGGCGTTCTGGGACCGCTGGAAATATTCCCACATGAGGCATAACATGATAAAGACTTATTATCTCACTAAGCTGCTGTAAACACAGATGCACACATAAATGCACGCTGTACACAAGTCTCTCTGTCTCACAAACACACTCAAACACACACACACACACACACACACATTCAGAGAAAGTGAAAGTGGTCCGGCTTTAGGTTTTCTGACGAGCGGTGACCAGGAGGAATCTGACAGAGCCAATCCCTCCAACAAAGCCTGAGAGTCAGCCGCGGCGAGGCCAGCTCACTGGGCATTTGGCTTTCGGCGTGTTTGAACTCCACACACACACACACACATAGACACACATACACACACACGCCCTAAAAGCAGTGGGAAGGAACAGACGGGAGAGTTTTCTGACTTTGTGATTATTATTAGTGCTAAATTTTCGGGAACATCTGAACAAGCGTACGTGTTGAAACAGGAACTCGTCCCAGCTCCATCTCCTCTCCGCTCATCAATCACACCAGACACACACATAAACACATGCACCTAACATTTGCTGTGAGCTAATCCATTACAGTTCAAAGGTAGGTGTCAGCCTCTTAGACAAACACACACATACACACACACACACACACACACACACACATGTATATACCAGAGTCATCAGAAACATGTTGAGTCCCATTTCCCTTCTTGTCTTCTCCATCCCAATTAAAAGGCAAAGGAGGCCTTTTATTTCCCTCTCTCCTCCAAACGCATTCTTTATCTCTCTGATCTGCGCTCCTCCCTCCCTCCCCTCCCTCCCTCGCTCGCCCGGTCCCCTCGGGGTAGTGGGAATGTCTCTCCCCACACTCTCTCAGGTCAGGGGTTCAGCTGGAGGGGGTCTGAGCATGCAGAGAGAACCGGGAGAGGGAGAAAGAGACGCAGCGGCGGGTTGAGGCAGGCCTCTGCACGGGGCAGCTCCTCCTTCGCTACCAGAAACACTTAAACTTAAAGCAGTGCATGTGTGTGTAACTGTGTGTGTGTGTGTGTGTGTGTGTGTGTGTGTGTGTATCACAGCTTTAATACTTCAGGGTTAGATTTATGCCCCTGCCTTTTTCCCGACCTCCATTACACCAGCTTATATACACCCATTACAGGATATGACAGAGTACACACCCTTCAGAGGAGCATACCACATTGCCTGTGTGTGTGTGTCTGTGTCAGTGTGTGTCTCTGTGTGTGTGTGTGTGTGTGTGTGTGTGTGTGTGTGTGTGTGTGTGGAGGAAGAAGAGAGGGCATGCGCTCACGACGTCTTTACACACTCCCCACTTTCCCATTAGGTCCTTGTCCACCTGCGAGCTCTGCTGTCTCTCTGTCTGTCTTTATCTCCGTCCCCCTCCTCATTGCTAATAAGGTCAATGAGGAAGAGTAAGAAGCAGATTCAGTACAGTACATTACAGCTCAGTGCAGCTCAGTGCAGTGCAGTATAGCATAGTGTAGTGTAGTGTAGTGTAGTGTAGTGTAGTGTGGGCTCTGCTCGGCTCTGCTCTGGTAGCAGGCCGGTGATTCATGCTCAGTGAGACGTGTGATGATGTGAAGAGTTTCTACTGCGGTACAAAGTCAGTGGACTGTGCGCTGGGATCTGTTGATCACTCAGCACTATGCTTTGCTTCATAATATTACCTCAGGGAGCAGTTTGACCTAGCGGGGGTCTGACTCTGGACGGACGGACGGAGGCGGGGAGGAAGGAGGGAGAAGAAGAAGAAGAAGAAGAAGAAGAGACAAGTGAGGTTGCAGATTAAGTGACTTAGCTTTAAATGTCACAATAATGCTCTATACTGAATAAGACTGAACTTCACAGGCAGATGGGTGCCAGGTGGGAGACGGAAGGAGGGGAGGGAGGAAAAATAGTTGTGAAACCTGCTCATAAGCACCTGGTACCCTGACGGTTTATTGACCTAAATAAAAAATAATAAAACATCGACTGTAAAGTATGCAGGCATGGATGTAAAATGCAACTTCTCCTAATTCTAGTTCAACTTCTGCAGGTGCAGTAATGGTAGAGACGTAGTTTAAACACTTCTTGTCCATGGTAAAAGTTGAGATGACCTTGAAAATTTCAGATATTTCAGTAAAAAATGTTTTAAAAAGACTCCCAAAGTCACTTATTATTATTGACCTTTATTGTTTCATCTGAAACTGACACTCGGGAACCGACTTTACGGCTCAAAACACTGAAATATGACATCTGAGAAAAATCCACAGCAACGCGACGTGCTTCCAGAGATTTCTTGGGTTAAACCTTTAGACCTCACTGATTTCAAAGTAAAAGCCTTTTTTTTTGTGAATAATATAATTTTTAAAATGTCTTGTTTTCCCAGAGCATTGGCACAAAAACTCAGTTCTCCTTCTTCTTCTTCCTTTTCTTCTCCTTCTTCTCCGTTGTATTGAGGCAACAGCAGAGAATTCAGTGATGCCTCAGAGGAAAAGAAAAGTTAGATTCCCCCATGAAATGCCTTTTATTGTTTCCCCAGAAGGCATGTGTTGTACGCCTCTGAAAGACTCTCTCACACACACACACAGGTGGCGTCGTGTAAGAATGTCTCGATGGCGTTTTGTGTACCCACTCCGGGTTGCTGAAATAAAAGCAGTAGAACTTTCCCCCTTTAAAAACTCGGCGCTTGTGTGTGTTAATTTCTAAAACTGGATGAGGCAGAAAGACGAGATTGAGCTTGTCATTAGGAGTTCACAGCCTGCGTGCTTGTCTGAAGGTTTGTTTTGTTTTCTATCAGCTGCCTTGTGGTGTGTGTTCTGTGCACACATATATATATATATATATATATATAAATGTGTGTGTATGTGTGTCTCTGCTCTGCTCCCACGCTCCCGCTGCCTAACGATGGCAAAATGTGCCTGTGTGTTTGCGAGGCAAAAAAAACAACAACACATCCAGGAACGGCTCGTTTTGTCGGGTTTTGTCGGAGGGAACACGCTCTAATTAGAGAGGCCCCTATGAAGGTGCATCAAACAGATCTGTCTCAAAGACCAACCAACCTGCTCATGGCTCACACACACACACAGCAGCGCACACATGCCACCTCTGATTATTGGAGAAATGTGTGTGTTATTTAACTATATAGCAGAGTATTAACTGCCTTGTCAGTTCAGATTTGCTGCACGTCTGATCCAAATCTATGGAAACGCTCCTCGGCACTCATTTACATGCATACAATACCAAAAAAAAGTGTCTGCTTCAGGTGTTGCTTTGTGGCCACTTGGGCCTGTTTGTGTGTTAGCTGGTTCATGACCAAAAGCCCCTTTTTTCACAAAGTACACATACACACCAACACTACCAAGAGGAGGCTATCAGGCCAAGCTGCCAAGAGGGGTCTTATATGTTTCCGCTTATTTTGAAAAGACAAAAATGGAATATAAAATTGACTTTTAAGGTGTTTTACCATAATATTACTGAAAATGTGACTTTTAATTCTTTTTTAAAGAAATTGCCAAGAGGGGACTTCGATCTCTGAGCGATGTGGACCTCCACATACTGCAGTGGAGCTGTCTGTTGTTAACAAACACTCATTAGGTGAATGAATGGGCACAAAGACTTTCTCAGTTTCTTTCAAAAATTGATAATATAACTTTAGAGTTATCATTACTTATTTTAAAGTCTCTAATACAAATTTTATAAAAATATATATATCAATAATCATGGCCACATTTGAGAGTAAATAATTTGTATTGAAGAAATAACATGGCTGCATGCACTAATATCAAGTTATGCAGTATAAGCAATAAAATCTACTTTAAACTGGCTTTAATATAGATTCAAATCTATGGAAACGCTCCTCGGCACTCATTTACATGCATACAATACAAAAAAAAAGTGTCTGCTTCAGGTGTTGCTTTGTGGCCACTTGGGCTTGTTTGTGTGTTGGCTGGTTCATGACCAAAAGCCCTTTTTCCACAAAGTACACACACACATGCACACACAATACACGCCTCTATCTCAGTGTGTGTTTACTTTACTTTCCTGCCCTTGTTTGTTCACTCAGATGGGAGCAGGCTTTCTGCACAAACTGCCCAGGTCACTTTTGTCTCAATCTCTGTGTTGTCTCGCTCCTCCACCTCCCCCCTCCCCCCTCCCTCCTCCCTTCCTCCTCTCAGGTGCCAGTGATGATGGTGGAATCAGCCTCTGAGACCATTCGAACGACGCCGTCCAACCAGAACGGAGTCAGCAGCCTCAGTAGCCAATCAGATGGAGGGGGAGGTAGAGAGGGCGGCTCGAACGGAGACGCCAACGGAGAGATCAGTCCAGTCGACTTACTGCACCTGCAGCAACAACAGGTGTGTGTGTGTGTGTGTGTGTGTGTGTTTGTGTGTATGTGTGTTATGTGGGGCACATGTCATGCAACTATTTGACAGTTTGTTTACCTGCCTACCTGTACGTTTGTGCGCCTGAGACTTGTTTTGCAGCACCGCCCCTCTTGTGCAACTTGGTACATGCAGTATATATGATACTTTACCTAGAACATCATGTACACACACACACACACACACACACACAGGTGGTTACATAATGCACAGATGTGACAACATGCAGTCAGACACACTCTGGTAATTGTCAGCCTCGCATGTGCAAACGGTGAAAAGCTCTGACAGGTTGGATCGTCGTGCTTTAATTATCCACCGCTCCTAATTTGCCAACTAACTCCACAGGGAAAAAGTTCACCATAATAATTCGCACACATACACACACATACACACATATACACACACACACACACACATGGTTCCTACTGATGCATTATTATTACACATGACTGGCTGAGAGAAAGAAGCTGTTGGAGCTACCTGCAGCTCTGCCGAGGTGAGAAGCCATTTTGTCCTGTTGTGTGGATCATACATTCACTACAGCATGCACACACAATCTATATAGGATACACATGCTCAACAAGTGTGTGTGTGTGTGTGTGTGTGTGTGTGTGTGTGTCACAGTTGTGCAGAGGAGTCATTCTGTTTTATTTTTTCAATGATCAATCAAGCAGTGTTTGTGCGTGTTTGACACGTCAGCATGTAGTGTCTCCAGTAATGCGATTTATCTTGCCTCCTGTGCGTCAGTTCTCCCTCCAAACACACACCCCCATCCCCTCACGCACACACACACACACACACACACACACACATGTGCGCACGCATACATGCACGCACACACACACACTGGCCACTGTGTCAAATGGAATTTCCAAACTTCCCGGAACGTCTTGGATGAAATTCTACATTTTTATTTCTCATTCCCCCAAAAATCCACATAGCTCTTCTCTGATTGCTCTCTGAAGGACCCAGGCCTTCGCACACACTCACGCTCACACACACACACGCACACACGCAAATGTTTTTTCAACCAGAGGTCTCTACATTAGTCATTTGTCCATAACCACATAAGAATGTCTGCAGAGTTTTGTCATCTAACGATGGAAACTCACTGAATCATGTTTTTCAGTCACTGATGTGGCTGCAGATTAAGAAAGAAGAAATTCTCCTGTTTATGCACCGGCTCTATGAAACATGAAGCAATATTTATATCCTTCTCACCCTCTGGTTCTGTATATACTGTATTTATAAAACACAAAGGGTGAAATCCGGCGATATGATTGGTTGTTAGCTGTGGTGGTATAATGAGCATATACCATGGCTAAAGCTTTATCACAGCATAGGCTGTCACTCCGCGTCAGGCACGTACACTGTAAAAAAAAAAAAAATGTAAAAAACTGGCACTGGCAGCAAAGTTTCCAGATGGATACTGTAAAATTACAGTAGATAACTGTATCACAGAACTACATAGAATAACTGTAAAAGTAGAGAGTAGATGTTACAGTCAAAATTCATTCAAATACAGTGTATTATAGTTGATAAATGCCCAGTATACTGTAAAATGACATACATATTATGTCAAAAATCATTGAAAACCAGCTACCGACTGGTATGAATGGAAGTTGTTGTCATGTATCCATGGCAATATACTCTTGCCGTTGGTAGCAAAAGAAAGTCGGTGTTTTTACGACGTTAACAAACAGACTAAAGTAGTTGAATTAACATGTTTTAAGGTTCACTCCCACCTCCGGGGTTGGGTTAACAATGGTAGAGTGGATTGAGCAGTGACTTTCACCTGAGGAAAAGACGACATGCAGACTAGAGCTAACGTCTGGAGAGGTGGGACTATTTTTTTCACAGTGGGGCTATTTTTATTGGATAGGCCTAATGTAGGCTATTTCTGGTTGAATAAAAACTACATGAAATTGATTGCGTATTCCTCTTTCATATTGCCATTATGGGTAACCGTTTTATAAAAGCAATAGCCTATATCAAATATGTGTATAAGAAGGTCACTGTGAGTTCTGGGGCTCACCGACCGACCGACCGACTCACCAGCAGCTGAGTTTCTAGTTGAGGAAACCCAGAGAGGAAAAAAAGAAAAGAAGAAAAAATCAGGGTTTCCTCCCTGCTGCTAAAATTATTCCCACTAATTATAATGATGGAGCCGTAGGTGAATGAAGAACACTCAAGGCCCTTCACTCCTGTCCTGCTCTCCCTCCTCCTTCCTCTGACTGCATCCTCACCCTGCTTCCTCAGCAACCTTCAGCCGAGGACACACACACACACACACACACTCACACACACGGCCATGCACAAATGCACACATATAAACACTAAACCTGTAGCTCATACAAAGCAGGTCTTTATTCTCTTGGACGTGTCTCTGCTCTCTATGTTTTTGCACCTGTGTGTGTGTGCGTCCCTGTGTGTGTGTGTGTGTGCGCGCATGCTGGAATTTCCTCTCTTGAGCGGGTTACCAACCACAAACATACATCCCTCTCTCTTTCCATCTTTTTCTCTTCCTCTCTCTCTCACTGTACTCCTTTTTTTCTTTTCCTCCTATCCGCTGCGGACCATGAAAGACAAGCACAACCTTTCCTCCAGATCCAAACCCCGACCTCACAAAAACTGTTACAGTACATCCACACACGCACACAGAGACACACAGCAATAAGTACACAGTCATTTATTGTAGTAATTTCCCACTTTAAGCTTCAGGTTAAACTCAGTTTGCACAAATTAAACAGATTTAATTTGATTTGACACATTTTTTATACATCGATTCCTGTGGATGTAATTATTACGATGCACCAGAATCATCAGCATCATGTTCGCACAAGTGTGGATGACTAATATCATAATTTGCTGTTATATCTGTATCTCTGTGTGTGTTTCTGTCATCTCTGATCAGTTTTACCTCCTACCCCTCTCCACCCTCCACCCTCAGTCCTTCTCCAGCCCCCTGAATCAGATCAGATGGGGGTTCTGTGCCAGTGAGCACTGTTGAGTGGCTTCTCTGATACCACAGCCTCCTGCCTGAATCTTTTTTTTTTTTTTTTTTCTCACTCACCTCTTTTGTGTTATTCTTCTTGCCTGTCTACATTTTTCATCTGAATTTCAAGGCCTGGAAAAAAAAAAACTGTTAAATTCATAAAATTTAGTCGAGAAGAAGTGTACTCACCTCGGTGTTACATGTCTAAGAGTTTGAAACGGAATATGGAAGATATGAATGGCTTTTATAATATTTGATCTAGATTAGATATATAAAATATATATATATATGTATACTTTTTTTTTTTTTTTTTTAGAAAATCACATCTGCATTCTTCAAATCAATCAAAGACCTTTACTATTAATCTCCAGTTTCAACATCTTCAGTTAACTTTCTTTATCTGTGGAGGTATTTCACTTTTTCATCTCTTCTTCCATCGCTCCACTCTTTTTGATTTGATAGAGTTTTGGTTGGTGTCCATGCTGTATTTTTTAGCTCACCACTTGTAAAAAAAATCAATACGGTCTCTGATACCTGACAACATATACGTGTAAGAACCTGCTCTCTTGCTTCAACCTGAAAGTCGTGGATATACCTCTCTATATACCTCCTCTTCCTCCTTTCTCTTCCACGGTTGAGTCTCTCTCGCCTGAAGGTGTAGTGCAGACCAGTGTTGGTGCTTAAACACCATGCCAGTGTGCGCTGGAGCAGAAAAGACACACACAGACACACAGACACACACAGAACTCCTGACAGCGCGGTGTTGTCAGAACACAAAGCCGTCTTTTCCTCGGGCCCCTCGGGAACCTGAGAGAAATCACAGCCATCTCCAGCCGTCAGATCCTCCACCGGCCTCTCTCTGTCCTCTGCTCTCCCTGTGTGTCTCCATCCTTCTTCTTCTTCTAGATAGATAGATAGATAGATAGATAGATAGATAGATAGATAGATAGATAGATAGATAGATAGATAGATAGATAGATAGATAGATAGAATAAACCAAAGATGAATTTCCTGCCTTGGTGGGACAATAAAGTTTTTCTAATTTCTAGATAGATACAGTAGATAGATACTGTAGATAAGATAGATAGATAGATAGATAGATAGATAGATAGATAGATAGATAGATAGATAGATAGATAGATAGATAGATAGATAGATAGATAGATAGATACTGTAGATAGATAGATAGAGGGTGCAACACAGGTAGATGTTCGATGGTCAGTGGCCATTATAGAGGGATTGGGGATGTGGGACATATAGCCAGAGGGAATGTAGGTAAAAGGAGGGGTAAAGAGGCAGCACATTGGGGGGGGGAGGGCATTGGAGGGGCTGGAGAGGAGGAATAGGGGGATGAGGGAGGGGTGTAACGCTGAGACGTGTCAGAAAAGGGCGCCTGGGCCTCCCTGTGGAATGTGGCCTGTCTGCCTCCCCAGAAAGAACAGAGCTGGAGAGAGGGAAGAGAGAGGGAGAGAAGAAAGGGAAGAGGGGGCGAAGACCAGTTCTGCCCCATCATCGAGGAGGGAGAGAGAGAGAGGAGGGAGGGAGGGAGGGAGGGAGGGAGGTAGAGAGAGAAAGAGGGAGGGAGAGAGGAGAGGGAAAACAAAGAGCGGAGTTATAGGGTGAGAGGAAGGAGAGGTGGAAAAGTGAGAGTGCAGCGGAGAGTGTATGGCACTTTGTTGAGGTGCTGGGCACGGGTGTAGACATGAAATGATGCATAGCAGAGGAGAAATGTAAGCAGGATAAATCCTAACAAACCTCAAAGTGTGTGTGTGTGTGTGTGTGTGTGTGTGTGGCTGGGTGGAGGGTGCTCTGACGAGAACCAGGTGTCTTCAATTCTTTGCCTTTTCCTTACGTCCCTCATCCCCCACTTTTTTTTTTTTTTGTCTTTGCAGATGTGAGTCCATACTTTAAGCACCGTCACTCGCCTCTCGCCTCTGTTCTCACCCGTTTCTGTCTCCTCCTCCTCCTCCTCCTCCCTCTCCCTCGCCATCAATTAATCTCCTCTGGTGTTCCTGCAGCTACAGTAGTAGTTTTTTAAAATTATTATTAAACCTTTATTTAACCAGGTAAAGCTTATTGAGATGTAGAATCTCTTTTTCAAAAGCGACCTGGCCCAAGAGGCAGCAAAATTACAATTACAAGTAGTAATATAGATAAATAACAATAGTTCAATAAATGAAAATGAAATGATCAGGGATGGATCGAACGAAGTGCAACATCTGATTTAAAAACAGTGACAGAGCCCAATGCTTTCGAGCTCCTTAGTTTTAAGAATCTTAACAAGGTTTATCGAGAGGGATCTGGTTCGACAATTTTCATTCATCTTGCAGAGAGTTCCATGCAGAGGGGGCAGCAAAACGAAATGCCCTTTTCCCCAGTTCTGTGAAAACACGAGGGACAGTCAGAGTAAAAAAAAAGCCAGTGGATCGTAGCCTGTAATGTCCATGATTCCTAACAAGGTGATTTCCGAGATAGGATGGGACCATCCCAAGTAGAGCTTTATAAATAAAAGTCAACCTGACAGACAGGGATGACCATTCAGCTTTTTTTGTACAAGGTGCAATGATGGGTCAGACTTTTGCATCCAGTGACAAACCTCAGGGCACAATGATACTACACAGTATCCAGAGAACGTAGACATGTGACTGGACTGGAGCATGCATGTAGCCTACAGTGCATCACCATAATCAAGCAGTGGAAGAAAGGTTGCCAACACAAGGCGTTCCCTGTGCTCCAAGAGAGAAGCAAGATCTATTCCTAAAGTAAAAGCCCCAATTTTACCTTAAGTTTAGAAACTAAGTTTGAAATATGGTACTTGGAAGTTAATCAACATGGAAACCCAGGTACTTATAGGACGAGACCAGCTCAATGGCTGTAGGCTACTTTGACATGTTATAGTAGTAGTAGTCGTAGTAGTGGCTGTGGTGACGGGCAGAGAAGTAGCAGAAAGAGAGATTGTGACAAAAAGGTGCCATTTCCTCTTAGGAGTGCCACTTGTCGGTCGACTAAACCATCCACCGAGGGTTGGATTTTTTTTTCTTCCCCCTCTCTCTCTCTCTTGGCCTTAACTCACTCTTAACGTGCAAATAGAAAGTGAGAGGCAGATTGTGGCGGTGGTCTCCCTTCCCCGAGGGTTTCAGAGGAACATTGGTGGAGGGAAAGGCAGTCTCAGAAATTGGTTTGGAGCTTCGATCCCCACTCCCATTTGTCATGTTCTATTTTTTCCTCCATGCTTCCCTTTTTTCTGCTCTCACACACACACACACACACACACACACACACACACACACACACACACACACACACACCACACACACACTTACACTCTTGCAGACGACAATCTTTGTTTCTATCCTTCTCTCTCTCACACACACACACACACACACATACACAGGCAGTTATACTCATGCACTGAGCTGATGTGAGTTAATGAAGGGTGTAATTAAGGAGCCACAGTGATGACTGGAGATTGGGGAGGGGTGGGGGTGGAACGAGGGGGGGGGGGCAGCCGATACAGATCTCAGATATACACAAACACTGATGATAGATAGCTGTTTTGTGTGTATGCACATGTGCGAGAAGTGTGGTGCGTTTTGGTTTTTTTTTTTTTTTTCGAGTGCTTTTGCGGACAGATGTGCGAGATTGGAGTGGATGTGTGTATGCGTTAATAGATGCTGGACGATTCAGATAACGTATGGCTTCCTGTTAGTGGTGGCTAGACTGGGGGGTAATTATGGTCTGTATGGATGGTACTATGGATGTGTAAGTGGTGAGTTTTTTGTGAGACGTATTATGTGATTCAACAGCTTCATCTGCCCCGGCACTTCGCTAAATTATGGGAGGTGAACGCTGGTCACTCGGACAGTTATGTCCTGTTTGACCTCCAGGAGTTCACTTTCAGGTCAGAGGAGCAGAGGAGACGGAGGTGAAGGGGAGGCCGGGGTGGAGAGGAGGAGGAGGAGGAGGAGGAGGAGGAGGTGGGACACAGAGAGAGAGATGTTCGCAGACACATTTTCTGGTTTGTTAGTGCGGCGGTGGTTTAATTTAATTACGTCGGGCTGCAGGTTTTGTACATCTGCATGACAGGTTGCATCCCCATGTGTGCGCCTATGTGTCACTTTTCCTGTCTGTCTGCATGCATGCGTAACCCGCGCGTGTGCATGTGTGCGTGTGTGTATATATGTGTGTGTGTGTGTGTGTCGGTGTGTGGTGTGTGCGGGCCTGTAAATCAGTCCCAGGCCTCTCTCTCTCTGAGTGCTGTCACCTCCTAAAAGCTTTCCCTATAGGTCTGGGCCCGGCCTTCCTCTTTATGTCTGAGGTCGGCCCAGTTCACAGGTCACCGGGGGTCGTGCTGAGACAGAGGGAGGGGCGAGCCGGGTTGCCTAGCATCCCAGAACACCCACTTCTGTTACTGTGGCGATACAAAGAGACCTATAGAGCATCAACTTCCTCTAAGAAGAGCCTTAAAGCACCAGCAGCTCCCTTTATCTTTCGGTTTTTGACTTTTACTTCCGCTTTTTTTTTTTCTCGTCTCATCTTGTCGATCTTTCCACATCAGATTTGTTTGCACTGATTGACTACAACTACAACTTTGAACACACACACACACACACACACACACACAGGATGCCACGAACACACCTGCACGTACAAATGATGGGTAATGTCTTTCACGTGTCCCGTCCTTCCGCATTTTCATCATTCACTGACTTTTTTCACACATCCAGTTCTAATTCTGAGATGCTGAGATGTCGTATTTATGGGCGGCCGTAAAAAATTTTTTACTGCTTTTTCCAGCCAGGCCATTGAGTGTTGGAGGATCCACTGAGTGAGAGTTGGAGAGCAGATTTTTTTTGTTCTCACTATTGATGTCCTTTCAAATCCTTCCTTTTGTATTCCTCCTTCGCTCCGTGACCTCCACCACGTAACGCGTTCGTTCGTTCACTCTCTAAAATGTTCTCGAGGCACAAACATGGTTTGACACGTCTCTGAGATCGCAGCTCGTTCTGTAGGTATGTTCTCATTTCCACATCGAGTCAAAAACAATTGTGAAATCCTCCTCATCGGTGAGTTTTTTTTTTTTCTATTTTTTTTATGATAGTCTAAATTGTTCCAGCGCAGAGAGAGAGAACGACAACGGCTACAAAGTGTTGTGGATAAAGAGGAGACGTAGAGGAGGACAGTAGACATGGTCCAGCAGGCCACATCAGCCAGCAGCATGGACACAGTCACGGTTGGTTGACGCAACCAGCCGAGAGGCTCAGAGACAAGAATAGACAGATACCAGCAGAAGAAGAAAGATGTGTGTGTGTTAGTGTGTGTGTTTGTCCTGCCTCTGTTGTGGAGACTGAGTTATATACACACACAGATACACAGACACACACACACACACACACACACATCCCCTAGGCACCTGAAAGGGTTAGGTTGGGTTTGGTTGCCATGGGAGTGTTTGGAAGCATTTACACTGACTGTGCTGTCAGGTAAATAACACATGGGATGTACACACACACACACACACACACACACACACACACATGCACACACTCATGCAGAAGTTTTCCGAGGGTGAAAAAGTCGATTGTTGACTCTCGCTCTTCAGAAGCTATCGTCATGGTGACCACCAAGGCCTTTTTCTTTTTCTTCTTTTTTTTTTTCTTCTTTTTTTTTTTTGAAGAGGTCACAGGTCAGCGAGCAAAGCTGCATGACCTCATTACTATTACTGGTCATGACACTGAGATGTGACTCTGTGTGTGTGTGTGTGTGTGTGTGTGTGTGTGTGACTCTGTGTGTGTGTGTGTGTGTGTGTGTGTGTGTCCCTGCTCTCATTGTTTACCGTCGGCCGCTCGGCTCTGTCAAAAAGCAACAGCCGTAATTGGTTTTAATTGACAGCTGCTCAGATGCACAGTTTCATAGTTCATTAGCAGAGAGGCACTCAGCACACACACCACCACACAAACACATGACACACACACACACACACACACACAGACACACACACACCTCATATCTTGTCTCCTCTCACTTCTTCACTCCGGACTCACACTAGTGGAGAGACGAGATGCCGAGTGTGTGGACCAACCGAGGGGAAGGAAGGTAAAAAAGGAGTAAAAGACAAAAATGTGCCAACGCTTACAAGGCTGCTAGGCAAGTAGTTACCCTGGAAACAGTGGAGAGCCCGGGATGCACACAATGAACACACATACACACACACACACACACACATATACACACCACGCACACAATAGCAGCAGAGGCCTAAAGTGTTGCTAATTAGCTAGTCTGTGCTGGTTCTTTGTGTGAGCCATTTTAAAGGAGAGATTAGAGTCAACAGGGAGGAGGAGAGGAATGTAGCTCCTCTCTCTCTCTTTCTTTCTTCGTCTTTCATTGGTTTTCTTCTCCAGCTCCAGTGTGATGGCCCTTCTTCCACCACCTGATTGACAGAAACTCTTGTTTGTTGTCTTGTTTAGTGAAGTTTTTCCATAACTCAGAACATACGAAGCATTAAATGGAAGCACAGTGAAACTACATGTGAGGTAAAAAATCTTGGGAGTTAATGAGATAAATCATAAAAAATTGGCATCAGCAAATAAGCAGCGTGTTTTTCTTGCAGTCTCTCCACCAATTTAAGAAACATAATAATGTCTGAAATGAAAGTTTCTTCTCTTTTGTGTCTTATTTAAAGCGAAATGACTAAAAACTTTGCTCACTCAAGGACAGCTTTCCTAGGGAAAAAAACATTTTTATATAATAATAATAATAATAATAATAATTTCCCACAGAAGAAAGGTTAACACTCATCTCACTTTTTTATGTAGACTACTTACAAATAAAAAGGTCAAAAACCCATTGTGAGTCTGCAAATTCACTTTTTACCATAATGAAGTTTATTTAATAGCTTTGTGTTAACTTTTGTTTGCATTTCCCAATGAATGGTTGTGTTAATACAGATAAACTGGTGGCTAAGAAACTGAGGACTGAGTCTGTAGATTAAGGATTTAGCGAGACAAACGCACTCTTAGAAATAGAAGTTTTGCCAAATCAATAAAAGTAAAACCTTGTCAAAAAAGAAAGAGACGTTTTTACAAGAGCTCAAAAAGAAAAGCAAATTGTCCCGGTTCTTTTGAGTTATTTTAAACTGAGAAATGTGCCTGTTCACATCTGGATGGATTGACCCTCTCACTAAATCACACAGTCTAGCGCACGCACACACACGCACGCACACACTTCCCCATTTTCCTCTTATAGATCGCACCCCAGCGTCTTCTCATTTAGGGAAGTTAAAGATTTTTGTGCTTGTTTAGAAACGTAACTTCTCCTACAACAGCCGGTCTTTGTTGTACTTTCCCACTTCCGGTGTTTGTGTGTGTGTAGTATATATATATATACGTAAGTGTATGTGTGTGTGTGTGTGTGGTAAGGGTGGGTGTGAGGGTGTGTCCATCTCCATCTCCGCAGCCACAACCAGGTGTGAAAACCCTCTGAACCAAACACATGAAAGAGTTTTATTTCCATCGAAGCAGGCGGGCAGACTAATACTTTTGCAGGCCACTGACTTGAGGAACGTGTTTTTCTGTTTAACCCAACAGGCGTCTTTGTGTGTGTGTGTGTGCGCGTGTGTGTGCGTACGTCTGTGTACTGTACGCATGTGCACATGGCAGACAGTCTCTGTTTGTGTATGTATGTGTTTTCCCTCTGTCTCCTGAGCTGAGTCTTGGCAGTGTCTTGCATGTGTTATTAGTTTGATTTTTTTTTTTTTTTTTTTTTTTTTGGGTTATTAATAATAACAGTTAAACGGTTTCCATATGTGAGGCCTGGTTGCCAGGCTAGTGCTATCCTCATCATGGGCCGGCCTCGCTCCGCTCCGCTCTGCTCCCCCTCTCAGGAGCTGCTCTCGCTGGGCAGTGGAAGCAGCTTAAACTCTGGAGGTCGCCCAACTCAGACCTAACACCTGAGCGAAGGCCTCGTCTTCCTGCAGGAGCATGACCAAACTACTTAACTGTCCTGCCTTATACAAGACGAGGGCTAAATATTACAAGGTATGATGTGTGAGGGTCGCTCTCTCTCTGTGTGTGTGTGTGTGTGTGTTTTCCGCTGTGGGCTGGGTCTATGTGGAGTGAGACCTTCCTCTCTTGCCAAACGAGCTGTGCTGAAAACCACAGGGAAACTGCATATGTGTATATAATGTATGACGTGTATTATGTGTGTGTGTGTGTGTGTGTGGGGAAACTGCTGTAGAGCTATTTGCCATCAATTAGCCGCCTGGACTGAGATGAGGCCTACTAGTAGAGAGGGAGCTGCTGCTTTTATTATTCTCAGGAAGGGAGTTCCTCTCCTAATTGTCTATCTCTATCCGATGCCCTTTTCCTTTCACTTAACAGAGAAAAGCTGACAACATCTCCTTAGGATTTTTTTCCCCCCTTGCATATGTGTGTATGTGTGTGTGTGTGTGTGCATGACGATGAATTGTGCGATGATATAGAGCAGTCCTGGGTATTCAGTCAGCTCCTTTTTATGGCCGTGCGTATACCCCTGTGAATCAATAGAAACATTAGATGAGTGTAGGGACATAGTTGAAGGGGAGAGGTTTTCTCGTTTCACAAAACAGTTCTGAACTGAAGAGAACCATCTGGAAAACGGCAGGGTCCCCGGAGTTTAGAACAGGTCCCTTTTGTGAAAAATAGGATGTGAAAAAAAAAAAAAAAAAAAACCTAAAAATCAGCCAGGGTTTTCAAACATTACGGCATATTTTGAAGTTCTTTTGGAGTTTGTGAGTTTTTTATGGCGTTGGCTCTTGAACGCGGTCTTTCCTCTCTTTTTAATGGTCAGTCTGGGCCCAGACAAGCTTGCTTCAGCCGTTTTAAAACCTCAGCTCTCGAACGGTGCCTTTATATTGCGGAAACATTACATTAAATAGCTGAACGGGATTGCGGCTGGCTGGTATTTCTGAAGGTGTCCCAGATAGTTCCAAGCTCGACGGCGGGCCTGCCTTAACAGATTGAGGTATTCAGCGCCGCCGCTCGAGCTCGTATATATATACCGGGATGGACAACTGGTTTTGAAGTCCACGTTGCTATGAGCGAAAACAAATGGCAGGAAAAGCTGGTGAAGGGGAAGGCCGGAAAGACCTGATTAATACCAGAAAAAGAGAAGGCGTACGTGAGGAAGAGTTGGAGGAAAGGGGCGAACTCTTGGCAGCGCATAGTTTATTTGTAACCCACCATGAAATTGAACGGCTTTAGCAGGCTTTGCTTTAGGCTGCTCCCTTACCCCTATATGTTTACCCCCTGGAAACCCCTGATCTGGCCTAAATATATACACTACCCCCTGCCCCCCCCCCTTGCTCCCCCCTGCTCACCCCTTCTTTGATGTATAGTAAATCTGCTTAAAAGACTCAAAATGTGACGTGAAATCAGCGCATTTTTGACAAATTGTCGTATCCGCCAACGATTTTTTTCCCCCATTTGGTTGTTTCTTATTTCTTAAGAAAAACACCCCCCCCCCCCCCAAAAAAAAAAAAAAACCCAGATGTAGCTACCTGCTCTCTCTATCCTGTCTCCTGTTCCACGCTCCAAAGCAAATTGCTTTTCGCCCAAATATAATCCTTCAAATTTCCCAATAAATTTAATGTCTGGAGGAAAATATGAGCGTCATTGAAATCAGATGCTGCAGTGTTTCAACGGAATAAAAACTTCCAGACTTTGAGCCTTGATGGTCCATGATGATTAACAACATTAAGTTACCAGACTGTCAGTCCTTACACTTTTATAGACTGTTATTTTTTTTTAAAAACCCACAACAACAACGCTGTGTGCTGCTGCAGATCTACTGTATTTAAACCAGTTTTTAGGTGCTGATCCTAATTGCAGCAACGATCATCATCATCACATCCCATTCTTCACCTATCTGTCCCCACTCCCACAGCTGCTGTAGTGTCTCGGTACTGTAGTGTTTGTCTGACGGTACGGGGGGGAGGGGGGGGTGAGGCGGGAGTCGGTCCTCTCATAAGGCCAACAGCTGCATTCACAAAGTTTGCTTTCCACGCCTGGACGATCTATTTTAGGCACTCCGTCTCTAACCCATATCTCCTCTCTCTCTCTCTCTCAGAATTTACTGTGGCGAGTGTGAGTATACGGGTATGGGTAACAGATTTCTACAGACGGAGAGGGGAAGGGAGGGGAGGGGAGGGGGCACAAGACAGACTACAGAATAGTTGGAGAGGTGCCAGCCGAGCCTTTCGTGAGTTATACATTATATGGAGGAGCGTAGTGAGGGGCGAGAGACAGATCGGGTGATGTAGATGGAGAGAGAGAGGGAGAAAGAGGGAGGAGGAGGAGGAGGAGTGATCTGGGAAAGCGCTCTGGTTTTTGTGGTGACTGACAGTGATGCATTTGATACATGAGATTCCACCGCGGGTGAAACCAAGCCTTCATTCAAAAATGCCCCAAAGTCACCTCCTTGTGCGCACTAGTGTGTGTTTTTGTATGTGCATGCGTGTGATGTGTGTGTGTGTGTGTGTGTATAAATACTAAAGGCAGGTGAGCTTCCTTCTGTAACTGTGTATCATCATCCTTTCAACAAATTTACATGCTTTGTAGATTCTGTTACATCTGTTCGCTCTTGTTTCATCTCTGCCTCTGATCAAGACCCAGAGAGAAAGAAGAAAGATAAGAGATTTAGAGGAAGGAAAAACTAGTAGAGAGGAGAAAATACCAAAGCAGAGGAAGAGAGAGAGAGAGAGAGAGTGAATTAAAGTCACAGGTGAGGGGCTTTATTGGAGTTTCGAGGTGTGTTTTGGTGCCAAATTGAGGAGGAGGAGGAGGAGGCGGTGGCGTGCACTGCACACGGATACAAGGGATCACCGTGGTGACCCGTGAGGACGGCAGCATCCATGCAGCTTTAGCTCGGCTTTCAGCTTCAATGACAACCCTGCCAGAAGAAAAAAACAGCACATATAGGAAGAAAAAAGAGGAAATAAGTGTGAAAAAAGAAGAAGAGGATCCACCGGCGCTCCTCTCTGAACCCGGTCTCTCCCACTGATCCAAAATCAGAGAGCATGCAGGCCTGTAGAGAAGCAGCAGGGTGTGACAAGCTCTTTTCTCTACGTCTTCACCTTGTAGTATGTGTCTGCCCCGTCTCTCCATCCATCGTCCTCTCAAGGGAAGAAGAAGATGAAGAAAGAAAAAAGAAAAAGAGAGGAGAGGAGTGGAGTGGAGTGGAGGAGCAGTGCATTAGGAGCCTCTCTTCTCTTCCCAGGCTGCTGAGCTTGTAAGGCAGACAGGGGGGGATACTTGTTTGGCACAGTGGAGATGTGAAACATCTGAATCACTTGCTTAGTCTAGCCTGGTGCAGCTCGGCCGTGGACCGATGAAAACACGACTCTTTCACCCACTCTCCTACTACTCCTTTCTTTTTTTCTCTTTCTCTCTTTCTCTTTCTCTCTTCTTCTTGGTCTCAGAGTGAAGAAATCTGATACCACCTGCCTCCCCCCCTTTGCCCTTCCTAACTCCTTACCCTCCTCCTCCTCCTCCTCCTGCTTCTCCCCCCCCCCCAAGGACAGCCCACTGTCTGCCCCGGGGGCTGTTTATCTATGGGGGGGAGGTGGAGGAGAGGGTAGAAGAGGAGGAGGGGGGGACGGGTTTGTTTCGTTTCGGCCGTCAACAATGGACCTCAGTCAGTGCTGACGGATTACTCCAACATATGGTACCCACCTGTCTCCCTCTCTCTCTCTCTCTCTCTCTCTCTCTCTCCCCCCTTCCATCCCTCTCTCCCCCCTCCTCCTCCCTCTTCTCCCTCTTCTCCCTCCGTCTGTTTAGATTTCTTTGCTTATTCCTGCGTTCTCTCTCTCCCTGTCTCACCCAAACACACTGGGCGGATTAGAGGGCCAGATTCATCACACACGCAGACCTGTTTGCTTTAGCAACCTGAGCCAAGCAGCACAGGCACAGGCACAGGCGTGCACACACACACACACACACACACACAGTCACACACACACACACACACACGTATCTAAGGAGGCCTGCCCTTGTTACATGTTGGTTGTTATGTTTTCTTTTTTCCCTCCTCATCTGAGATTCAACTTGTAACTTGACGTCTCAGTCCTAGTGAGCACACACACACACAGATGTTTGTATGGCTATCTTTGTGAGGACACTCATTGACATAATGTATTCCCTATAGCCCCTTACCCTAACCCTTAACCATCCAAAACCTTAACCTAACTTAAACCTAATTATAATAACCTACTTATTATAAAGTCTTAACCCTCAAACAGGGTCTGAGAAAGTGAGAACTGGCCAAAATGTCCTCACTTTGCCAAAATGTCCTCACTTTGATGGTTTAAAACTCATACTCTGTCCTCACATGTATAGCTATACAAGTACACATACACACACACACATGCACCGCAAGCTCACAACACACACACACATGGCAAAATTAAATTTTCTATCCATTTCTTCTAATGGACTCTCTAACTGGCCCGTCGACCCTCCCCTCCCTCCCTTCACAAAAACATAGTTGTCAGCCATTTTTCGTGAATCCTGTTAAGGAGAGAAAGTAGCATTTACTTTGTGTGGTTGTGCGTGTGTGGTTGTGTGTGTGTGTGTGCATGTGTGCGTGTGTGTGACCCTGCTGAATTAAAAAATGCACTGTTATTAAAGGCTGTGTCAGAGGCGATGATTTACAGAGGGGAGCGATGACAAGTCAGAAGAACTCACACACCGAACTGACACACACACAAACTCACACTGTGCTCTCAGGCCTCCAAGCTGAGCAGTGACCTCCTCACCCCTCCTTCCCCTTCCTCCTCCTCTTCCCTCCCTCTCTCACTCTAATAAAACCTGTCTGACACCACTGATGTGTGTACATGTGTGTGTGTGTGCGTGCACGTGTGTGCGCCGCGCGGCAGCACAAAGACTCTGTTGTTGGGCCTCCCTCTTAGGCCTCCCTCATATTTTCTTTAAAGGTGCAGTGCGCCCCCAAGAATGCCACAGGGGGAGCGGGGAGCTGGGGTTGGGGAAGTCTAGGTGGAGCTGCTGTGTGTGTGCATAGGTGGGTGAGTGCGTATGAGTGTGTATGTGTGTGTGTGGTGTGTGTGTGTATGTGGGGGGGGGCATTCTTTACAATGCTACAGCTCACCCAGGTCACAGAGAGAAAAAAAAATCAAGGAGTGAATTTGAAGAGGAGAAATGAAAGAGAAGAGGAGTGCTGCTTGACGAAGGAGATAGGAGAGAGTTTGGCTCCAGTTGGTGCCTCCTCTACAGTATGTGTGTGTGTGTGTGTGTGTTTTTTAGTTTTCTACATTTAGAGCATGAGGTAACACAACTCTATTTAGTCGCAGACAAGTTAATATATAAGAAAATAAAGGAGGAGGTGACGGAGACGAGTTTATTTCCTTAGCTGGTTGTTATCAACTGTTTGTGTTCACAGTTCACACTCATTATTACTCACTGTCTTTCTGCAGAACTGTGTCCTGGTCACATGATTACGTTTTTTTTTTTTTTTTCTCCTCTTCATTGTTTTATTGCAGTTTTTGTTTCCATTCAACAAAACTGTGTCTACAAAAACTAGACACACCACAAAGCAAACACAAAACAGCTCTTACATGAGAGATTAACATATGGCATAATACAATAATAGGTGGTGGGTCAGTTTTTACAGTACCCGAATGTCCAAGTTCAAGTGCACAACAGTCCTTTTAATAGAATGGAGGAAAGGTCCGGTCCGATTTAGTCCAAAAATGTGGCGCCACGCTCTGTAGAACTGATCTACGCTGTGATGTATGACGCTGGTAAGATATTCTAGAGGGATCCGTTCAAAAACTATTGTACGCCAACCACAGACAGAGGGAATCTTGTCACTAAACCCACTGCAAGAGAATATTTTTCTTATAGCTGCAAACGACTCTGAGGTTTTGTAAAAAGTAATAAGTACCCACTATTAAGCATTAGTTAAGCATTAATAAATACTGAATTCATCATTTATAACACATGAATACTCTATAGTATGTAGTTTATAAGCACAGTTAAACATGTGTTAATCATCATTGATAAGCACTAACTGTATTTATAAACTACATACTAATGAGTATTCATGCGTTATAATTGAAGAATTCAGTATTTATTAATGCTTAACTAATGCTTAATAGTGCGTACTTATTATAAAGTGTTACAGAAAACAGTTCACTGACTTCAACATGACTTTATTATAAGATAAACAGTTTGCAGTGGCATTGATATACAACTCTAGCGTGTCTCAGTGGACACCTGTCAGACAGTATGAAACACTTCTCTCCTGTGGTTATGGAATAAAATTAATACATATTACTGTCAGTGCATGGGTTTTTTTTTTGGTTTTTTTCTTTCTTTTTTTGGCCTCTCAGTCCGTCGTCTGACACATTGGAACCAGTGTCTGAATCCACAATGCAGAAGTTGTGTAAATATCCACATGCTTCATTAGTAGTTCTTCTACTCCGTGGATACAGGCACATGCAGGAGAGGAGACAGGCATCACCTCTGCTTGGTTGTAGCGTTTATGAAAGCCATAAATGGCTCTTTAATATAGTGGTAATCAGGGTGGTAATTTGGGTGGAATTGTCCCTTATTGTTGCCAGACATGCCTCCTCGACTCCTGCCAACACACACGCACGCACACATACACACACAGGCTAACACACACTCTCACTCTCGGGCAGACAGGGTGTTCAAGGAGTAATTCACACCACATGCCAACAAACTGGGCGGTTGTGTTTTTTTTTTGGTGTTTCTGTCTGTTCCTGCTTTAATGCTGAGGTCAAACCAGTAAATGGGAGGGGGTTCCCGAGATTTTTGTTAAAGCGTTAAAATACATGTGTGTGTACGTATACGTGTGTGTTTGTATAGGCACATCCACAGCCGTGTGCGTGTGTGTGTGTGTTTTAATTGCGGTCTCAGCAAAAGTAGCAAGTGTGTTCGATACAGATGGTTTTCATCACTCCGACTGCACACACTAGGACTTCTTTCTCTCTCTCTCTCTCTGTCTCCCTCTAATCTCCCCTCTCTGTTTTTGTGATTAAACATTACTTAATGTAACCGAGCTTCTAATTTGACAAAACCATTAAATATGTGACATTTTACAGTGCGATTGTGCGTCTGCGTTGTTTCACTTGCGTTCGCCTTTTTCGTAAAAAGTTGTGAAATAATGCAAAGCTACAGGAGGAGGATAAAAAAAAAAACTGATTTCCCCTGTTGCATGGTTGAGTAAGAGCTTCCATGGTAGAGAAAGATCCCTCATTCTGGCCGTTAATTTGTGGTGTCCACACACACACACACACACACGCGCACACACACACATGCACACGTACTCTCACACACGCACACACACACACAGACTTTCATAAATCAATATTTACTAAGGAACCTTTCCCCTTTTGAGTCAGAGGAAGCAAATGTGCATCCTGCTGTCTCCCCTCTCACACCCCTCTGTCATGAGGTTGTGTGTGTATGTGTGTGTGTGTGTGTGAGTCTTTGTGTGTGTGTTACAAGCCGCCTAGCACTTACTGTAAGCGGCGGAGCGGCTCTTGTGTGTGTGTGTGTGTGGTTTTTTTTGACACGACGACTGTTTTCTTGTTTTGTTTTCGGAGACTTTTCAGACACATTCCAACAAAAATGGAGGCCGCTCCTCGGGGGGCTGATTCGTCTTGATGACAGAGAGAGTCTGAGTCTGTAACACGGCAACAGCGAAAGAATAGAGGGAAATATTATGAGACAGTGAAGGAGAGTTTATTGTACAATTAAGGGTGAGGAGGAAGGGTGGAGGGAGGGGAGGCAAAAGGAGATATGAGGAGCAGCAGAGGGAGGAGGGATGGCCAAAAGGATGAATGGGCAGCACTGAAGGGCAGAATGAAGGAACGAAGGAAGAAGGAGCCAGAGAGCGATGGTGTTACTGGCTTGAATAGACAGCACTGGAGGGCAGAAAGGAGAGGAATGGGAAGAGGAGGAGGAGGAAGAGGAGGGGGAGGAGGGGGACGAGGAGGTGGGTGGTGGTTAGTCACAGCTCTTTAGGGCACATCAGGGCAAATGGCTCCTTACATCACTCTGACACACGCACACAAACACAGAGCAACTGACACACATGAAGATCTGCTGACACACTTCTGCCTCAGAGGATGTGGAAAACCCACTTTGCACCTTCGCCCGAAAACAGAGCAAAAGGAGGAGGAGGAGGAGGAAAAGGAAAAAGAGAGAGGAGAAACAAAGAATGGAAAGAGGAGATGGGGCAGAGATTGGGAGAGTTTAACAAGGTTTTTGAATGAGATGGGATTCAGTCACGTAGACACACACACACACACACACACACACATACTTGAGCATACTGTGTGTGCCAGGCGGACGTCTCAGGTTGAGGAAATCAGACCTGACAGCTTGGCAACAGCAGAGGGTGCAGACTCGAGAGTGGCCAGTATGAGAGAGAGAGAGAGCAGCGTTCTTGTGTTTGTCTTTTATCTAAATTGAAAAAGTTTGAACACACACACACACACACACATGTGCCCCCCTCTCTTTTATTAATACGGGTTTGGAAGGTGCGTTTGTGTGTTTTTTTTTTTGTGTGTATTTAAATGATGGAAGTATTTCTGTGCATGTGAACGATGAACATCCAGTCATCTCATCTCTCTGTGTCTCTCTGCTACAGGCGCTGCAGGCAGCCAGACAGTTCCTCCTCCAGCAGGCCTCTGGACTCAACTCCCCTGGCAGCAACGAGGTCAAACAGAGCCCTGTGCAGGTCAGAGCGCACACACACACACACACACACACACACACACACACACACACACACACACACACACACACATACGCACAGACACACACACAGATGCACAGCCCAAGTGTTACTTTATCAGGATCTGTATATTATTAAGCCCCTGGCTGCTGCTGCGGCGGCTGCGGCTGCACCAACCTGCCACGTCAACTCCACTGTGTGATATAGGCGCATATTTTTCACTTTCCTTTCTCTCCCTCTGTCTGTCTCTCTCTCTCTTTTTCGGTGAGTGCATGTGTGGGTCATTGTTAGTGTGTGTGTGAATAAGGTCTTTGTAGTGATTGGGTAGCGGGGCTGTTTTCAGAGTTGAATTCCACAGTAAGCAGAGAGAGAGAGTGGGGTTAGCTGGAGTGCAGGATCCCCACTGAAAGACACTTGAGGAGACACACACACACACACACACACATGTGCATGCACATAGCACACGCACACATTATTACTATCGGTGTACGCTGATAAATATCGCACGTGACATTACCTCTGGCGGTTCTTTACAATTATGTGATGTGCAGAGTGCATGCACAAGTGTGATTTGTAGCTGTGTCTCATATCAATAAAGTGGGGCCATGGGTCTACTAGAGCAGCGAGCCGTCTGGCTGTTGCGCTGCTCTTCTCATTAACGTGCCACATGATAAACAGACAGCTGGACCGTTGCAGAGCGGTGGGAATGAAGGAAGGGGATGGAAGACAGGGAAAGATGGATGCAAGTCCGAGCAGAGGCAGCACTAAGGTCAGATTTCATTCGCCGGTGAGGAGCTCATGTTAAAGAACAGAGAAAAAAAAAAAAAACTTTTTTCACATGTAAAAGTAATAAAAAGGTGGAGCACAAAAGCTGTTTTTGCAGCTTTTTATTTTACAGTGATATGCTTCAAATGACACCTGCAAATAATAAAACGTAAAATCCTGTGCTTCATGGGAGCATTTTCATTTGTTCTCATAAATATTTTTTCATGAACCCCCCCCCCACAACCCTCTCCTGAGTGCACAGACACTGCCTTTTATATTTCCGGCAGCAACTTGCAGGGTTTGTTTGGAATAAACAGAGGAAGAGCCGAGCGTTTCCTCCATGACCAAGCAGAAAAAGAAAAACTATGGTAAGCCCATATGAAGCTTCATTAAAACGAAGAGAGTCCAAGAGAAAAAGATTCAGCACTGAAGGCGGCTTCACGGTCTCTGTTTAGTGCAAAAAAAAAAAAGGAAAAAGGCCACAGAATGAATGAGTAGTTATTACTGAAGGTGTCAAAAAATGAAGTCAAACTTTAAAAAAGGGATCTGGTGGATTACACTTTAATCAAAAGCTGAATTGGAATCAGAGCCGCTATTTACTTTGGATGGAAAAACTGACAGTTGTAGAAATTACACGGTGACATTGAAGAGGCAGGAGAATAGGGAAAAAAAAAAGATTGAAGATTTATAGTTGCATTAATTCTATAAACCAACACAAAATGGTGCATTAGTGATCCAGTCCTCCTCCTCCTCCTCCTCCTGACCCGGGTCGGTCACCTCTCTGCTTCGTCAGCAGGTCGGGAGTCGAATTAAAAGTCACAGATGTTAAAACATTTTCACTTCCTGACTCATCTTTGGTAAAAAAAAAAGAAAAGAAAAGAAAAGAAAGATCGTGGGGAAGTAAGAGAAAACCAACATGTAGGGGAAGTGAAACTGAAAGCGAACATGTAAACATGTAAATCTGTTGTTGGTTTTTTTTTCGTGTGTGTGCGTGCGTTTGTGTGTTGAAATACAAAGGAACTCCTGACGCGGAGATTAAAGTGACAGCAGTCTCACATGAACGGGATCAACGCAGGTCAAACGCACGTTTAGTCGACCCACCTCGTCCACACACCATGTCTTATATCAAGGAGACAAGTATTACCTTCCACTGCCTGCATCCTCACACACACACACATACACACATTACACACACACACACACACACAGACACACACAGCGCTGCGCTCCCCCTCCTCTCCTCTCTCCATCTCTGTCTTGTTTGTCTTGTTTGTTGGTGCCTGGCCCGGCTACCCCTTGTTGTACTCTCCAGGGCATCCACGCTACATCTCTGTTGTCTGAGCTGTCAGCTCACATGGCCCCACACACACTCTGCCAACACACACACAAACACACACTTTACTTTCATGTGTGTGTGTTGGATCCTCACAGCCCGACGCAGCAGCAGCAGCAGCTCTGAGGCTGTTTACACTCACCAACAAACGTGGCTACTAAGGCGGCACATTGACATTTCTCAAGAGCTGTAATTTCCAGCTTTATGATCATTCTTAAATCGCAGAAATCGCCCTCAGCGGCTGTAAGTGAAGCAATCATCATCTGACAAGAGTAGTGGGTGGGTGGGTGGGTAGTGGGTAGTGGGTGGGCAACGGGGAGGGCTAGTAGTGAGCGCATTGCAGGAGCGAGCGAGCCAGGCCAGACATTTAATCTGGTCATTTCTTAAAGGTGGCAGCGAGCGACTGTACTGTGCGGTGACACGGTGGCTCACATCAGGCACAAAATGGCCGTCTTCAGGTCGGTTCCTGCTGGGCTGCTCTCACACATGCAAATGAGGCCTCAGCCAATAATGAGATCTTTAGGAGCTCGATAATTAGATTTTTCCCTTCTCTCTGAGGGAGAACGACAGAGGCAGACAGGGAGCAGCGCGGGAAGACTTCTTTTTCGTGTCTTGACTTCTCTGCCGTGGTCTACACACACTGACACCCCCCCTCCTCCCTCCCCCTCCTGCCCCCTCACCTCACCCTTCATGCTCCCCCACCACTTCCCCATCATATTTCTCGTCTTTTCTTTATTTATAATAGAGGGGAGGATCTGAGTGGAGAGCAAAGGAAACTCTGAGATTATATCTGCTTTTTGATTGGTTGTTCAGAGATGGTCTCTGTGTTTGGCTGGCTGCGTGAGATGATGGTATCAATCCACTGTGTGTGTGGGTGTGTGCATGTGTGTGTGTGTGTGCATGTGTCACACTGTCATGTGTCACATTTCCAGAGCAACTTGACAATAGTCTCTAGACAGGCAATTGCAGGGGAAATTGATTGTGTGGCAGCTAAACTGCAGCCACAGTTGCTGAAAAGCACAATGCTCAAGTGATTATTTAGGAGTTTGATGATTCGAGATCAAAGAGGCGTTTTAATTTGACACTAGAAACAAGTGCATGATTTTATAAAGAGAGAAATACTGCTCAATAATGATAAAACACTTGTAATGAATGGATGTGTTACTGTATAGCAGTGGTGATATTCTGGTTTTGTTGTTCTGTTGCTCACGAGATCTCCAGTGAATATGTTTTAATGTTGTTTACTCAAGTTATTAAATATAACAAAGCAAACAGGGGAGTATTAATAATAAAGAGATGCAAAATCATACACACAGCCACATGATCGCAGGTTCTAATCCTGTCCTTGTTCGCAAATGTTCTTATTCAGCAACTTCTGCTGATGTGCCCTTAAAGGGATTGTTCAACATTTTGGCAAATTGGCCCATTGCCATAATCCCTATAGTCATAGCAGTAGGTTCGTTACCTTTAATTGTCGGTGCAAGCTATTTTTAGAACGGCAGAGCAGAGCCGTGAGCTGCTCAGAGCTACGCTACGGAGGCCCATGGGATTTCTTGGTTTCCCTCATCAAACTCATCAAATACACAATCCAACAACTCCAAAACGCTTTGGTGGACAAGTTGTGACCTGCACATTCACCACGCTATGTCTCGTAACATTTAGTTATTATCTCAGTTGATAGAGAGTAGTTGTTCAGAGTTGTTCTAGGTAAATTCATGCAAAACCGCTGATTCGTGTTGCCTTCAGGGACAGTTTTTCAGCAATCAGTCTCTGTATTTACCTCTAAAACAACTCCGTCTGGTAACGTTCTGTTATTATCTCATAGCGTGGTGAATGTGAAGGTCACAACTTGTCCACCAGAGCGTTTTGGAGTTGTTGGATTGTGTATTTGATGATGAGTTTGATGAGGGAAACCAAGAAATCCCATTAGCCTCCGTAGCGTAGCTCTGAGCAGCACTGCTATGACTATAGCGATTATGGCAATGGGCCAATTTGCCAAAATGTTGAGCTATCCCTTTAAGCAAGAAAGATGTGGCCGAGGTGAGAGTTCGCTGTTGGCATCAAAGCTCCGCCACTCTTCATAGAGATAAAAAAAATTCCCGCGCAGGTGAAACGTCCGTCGCCTCTGTGGCACTGGGATAATCTGATCAGGTGTGTGTGTGTGTATGTGTGTGTGTGTGTTTGTAGCAGGTTATTGGACATAATTGGCCACAGTCACATTAACCGGTCATGGCACCGGCGCCGCTGAGAGAACCAGTGGACACACAGTTGGCACACAGGAGTGGCAATTGGCGGATTACCCAGCATGATACGTAGCACGCCTCCGTGACCCACCACACGTTCCCTACAATGGACACACTTGGCACGCACACTGGGTGGGCACACTAAGCAGCCGCGTATATACACCCACTTGGCAGACGCACGCCTGGCACACTTAACACACTGCCACTTGGCATGCACACATACAGATTAACTCACGTGCTTCTTGGCCGCGGCCCATACGTATGTAATTGAATAGCGCGGTGTCCCGTTTTCATGTATTATTGAGGAGCTCGTTTAATTAGGAAAAAAATGAAAAGACTCATTAGAGATATGTTAATTAGCTTGGCTCTCTGCTCTCTGGAGAGGGCTGGCACCGGCACAGTGGGGACGGAGGAAGAGAAGGGAGCCACGACGACGCAGGAAAAGGCGGCGAGGAGCGAGGAGAAGGAAACTGAGTCACGTCAGTCTTGAAGCACCAATGCAAAAATGTTTTTATTATTATCATTATCATTATTGCACTGATTCTACTTTTTAATCAATATTACAAATCCACATAATTCACAGCTTCTCTTCTATACGTCCTCTGTTCCTCGGCCGCCTTATTTGAACCGCTGTAAATTAGCGAGAATCTTCTACACATAAAGATTCTGAGGCAAAGTTCAAAGTCTTTTAACTAATCAACAAAACTATGTGGAAAGATGAGTGTTTCTGCCCCCCCCCTCCCCACCTCCCACCCCCCCAAGAGTCTGCAACACTGAAGTGGTTCCCTCTCTCGTTCTCTTTTATTTCCTTTCAAAGTGTTTTTCCCAAAGCACTTCTTTTGTCCACTCAATGAAAGTGCTTAGTTGGCAGTTTCTCTTATTTGATGTGGAGGGAATTGGGGGCTGCGTGTGCACGAATATGTGTGTGTGTGTGTGTATGTGTGTGTTGGGGGGTAGTATGGGGGTCCTGACAGTTTGTGAAGGGTGTATGGGAGGAGGTTGAGCGGCCAGTGGAATGGGTTTGGCTCTGGGCAGAGGGGTTGGACAGGCAGAGGGGCAGGATGGAGCGGAGAGAGGTTTGGGTCTTGGTCACTCAAGTGTGAAACTCTTATTTTGTGATTTGAAACATGAGTGAAATCAGTAATGAAATATGGTCGATAACGGCCTCTCACACTTCCCAATGAAGTGCCATGAGTGTGTGTGTGAGATTGTGTCTGTGTGGGTGTGTGTGTGTTTCTGGAAATGTGTTGTCATTTTTATTCTGAAGCACTGGGGCGTTAGATGGAGGGAGGCGGCGGATGGAGGGAAGGGAAGGGAGGGAGGGGGAAGAAAGGAGTGGGAGGAGGAGGAGGATTTTCCACTTGAACTTGCTGGTCTTTCACTGTCCTCTCTGAAGTTTTTTTTTTTTTTTTTTCATTTGTCTGGCCCCTGTCAGGGAGCCGAGTGTTATGCACATCCACATACATACCGAGACCCCTGCTACTGTCCTGTGTTTCTCCTTTGTGCAAGAAAACATCAGCTAGATCACTCAACACTGCAGGCGTCGATGTGTTATATAATTACATAAACCTTATTTATAATTATACGTCTGCAAATTCACTGTATAACTAACACAAATTCTGGTGTCTGTCACCGGTTGGATCACCTGAGATGTAAAGTCAATGCACACAAAGTGAAAAGTGGTTTTGACAGCAGCACAAACATTGCTCAGCAAAAAAAAAGAAAGAAAAAAAAGGTTGAAAGTTTAAAGGCAGCAAGACGTTTCTGAACACCTCCAGCCTCCACCTGGCTTCGCTCATCACTCCCCCCCCTCCACCCCTCTGCCCCCACCACCAGAGTAATGTGGCCCCTGGCCCTGCTGAAGATTAGCTAGAGGAGGGGTACTCATCACACACAATGAGGCCCTTTTACTTCCAGTGGAGGCCAAACAACGCTCTCAGCACAGTGGGCACTCCTTCTATACTTCTCTTTTTCAGTCAAATGCTTTTCTCCGTCATTCCTCCTGCTCTCTCAACTCCCCCCTCCTCCTCCTCCTCCTCCTCCTCCTTGTCCTCCTCCTCCTCCTCCTCCTCCTTCGCGCTCTCCTTTGGTTTCTTGGCACGATGATGATGAGGCTGTTTACCTGGGGGAGAGCGATAGTGACGATGATGAGCCGGTGGGTTAACAAATCCTGCACCAACAAGAAGAAGGGGATAGGAGTTCACTAACAGTCCATTAAAGCACTTTACACAGTGTGGACGGACTGTGTTTCTTCTGCAGGGGGCTCTACAGTAATTTACCCCCCCCTACCCCCCCCTCCACCAGCCTGCTGGCAGCTACGGTGGCAGAAGAGGGTCATGCCGTTTTTGCAGCCTTGTGCATGAACGAGCACAGATTTTGTGTCTTTTTCAGTCAGAGGGTGGGGGGTGCTGGATCTTTGAGACACTTTTTTTTTGACATTTTTTAATAAAAACTTTATATACACACAGAAAACCTATTCAAAGACAGAGGCCAGTGTTAATAATGCACCTTTAAGTGTGTGTGTGTGTGTTTGCCTGTGTGTGTGTGACAGAGAGAGAGACAGAGAGGCCGGCGTCCCTTCCAGTGTGAGGTGGTAATGCTCAGTGACAAGGATAAACAGCGCTGTGGTTTGCTCCTACCAGGAGGGGGGGAGGATGAGGAGGAGGGGGGGATTCGAGGTCTGTGTCAGCCTCTCTCTCTCTCTCTCTCTCTCTTCCTCCTGCTTTCTCCTTGTCATTTTTTCAATTACCCCTCTCTCCTGCGTGTCCCCGTAGACCCAGAGGCAGCGCCCGCATCATTTAGACTGAGAGCCTGTTTAGATTCTGATTATAGCCTCCTTTCTTCTCACTCACTGGCATCTCCCTCTCCCTCACACACACACACACACACACACACACACACACACACACACACACACACACACACACACACACGTCCTGGCTGCACATTTTTGAGCCAGCATGGGGTGAACAACTGTAGCAGTAGATTTATCTGCTTGTGAGGCTCAGTGGAGTCCTCGGGGTGCACTCACTGTTGCTTTTCTATCAGCTAACACATAGTTTTCTTCTGAAGGAGTGAACAACACAGTCTTGAGTAGCCTACATCTTTATTTTATTTTTTATTTTTTTAAATGCTTCCATTTATAGTGGACAGACAGATATTAAAGGCGTTCAGAAATGGCCGTTTGTCGCGCCTCCTTCCACGAGTTTCCACGAGTTGCCGCACGAGTTTACCTGAGTAAGGAAAATGAATTTGATTGGTGTGTTTAGCTAACGTAGCTAACTGTTACCTCATATGCTTGCTACGTTATAGCTTGCTAACTTAGCTAGCGAGACTAAGTGATGGAGCGCAGGGATCTGGAGGAGGAGAGTTTGTGTCGGTGGCGGTGGACAAGTCTCCTCGTTTTTCTCAGACGTTTGATTGACGGAAGACGGATCCAATATCATTGGCTGATGAATCGTGACGCATAATTTGTGCGCCTGCATTATCCAATGCAAAAAAAAAAACTACCCCACTTTCACCCCGGATTTACTCGAAAATAGAATTTTGCACAAAGTTTGGGCTACACCGTGTGATAGATGAGTTATTTCACTAATGTTAAGACCCATAGTGGGCTCAAAATCAATTTTCTTTTCTGAACACCTTTAAATAAAAGTCTGATGAGGCTGCTGTGTCTTGGGTGTGTTTTTCTCATCAGAGACCTCAATTAGACGGACGGCGGAGGTGTGAAATCCGAAGTTCACTCCTAAATTAGAGATTGTGTAGTCATTTAAGCGGCCTGTCTTCTATATAAACACGGCGCCGAGCTGCACTGGGCCTATTCCCCCCCGGCTGCCTGCTGGTTTAATATCAGATAGCCCTCCTTCCTTTCTTTCTTTCTCTCTCTCTTCCCGAGGTTTCATCTGAAATGGAAAGTGGGGCTTTCCTCCTCGTTAGAATGAAAAGTCATCAAGGGAGGAGAGAGGAGAGAGAGAGGAGCCTCATTGAAATGCAAGTTACATCCCCTCCCCTCTCTTCGTTCTCTCTCTCCTCCCTCCTCTGGGACTCCATGCCTTTTCTCCTCCTTCTCCTTCCCATCTTTTCGGGTGCTCCCTCGCTCCCTCTCTTCCTTTGTTAATCAGTTAAACTCCCTCTTCAAACATCCCCTCTAATTACTCCTCCACTCTCTGTAAACGACAGGGCTGTCTCCAGCTTCTCCTCTCCTCCTCCTCCTCCTCCTCCTCCCTCCTCCAGCTCCCTCTCTCCGTGGCAGGGGTTGACCTCTGTCAGCCACCAGCCCCTCAGCACAGTGTATGTCTGCATGTGTGTGTGTGTGTGTGCGTATGTGTGTGTGGGACTGATTATTGCACGTAAACAATAGGGGAGACATCTTAGGTTTTTAAATGTTATCATTATTATGAGTTTAATATTATTTGTGTGTGTGTGTTCGTGTTGTAGCCGTTCCTCCTCCAGCTCTCGGCCACTTTCTCTTTCCACAAACCTGCTGCATGACTCTTCACACACATCTCTCTATTATTAAACTATTGTTTCCTTCCTCCCTCCCTCTGGCCCTTCTTTCCTTCCCTCCTTCTTTCCTCTCTACCCACCGTGTAGGCTGCTATCCGTCTCTTCTCCCATCTTTTTGCTCGTCCCTCCTCCTCCTCCTCCTCCTCCTCCCCACAGCCTCACCTCTCTCCACTAATCTACCACCCATCTCCCTCTTTTAAATTAACATGCAACATGAAAAAAATGGGACGACAGCAGGAAAAAAAAAAAAAAAAAATTAAATGCATTTAATAAATGGCTGACTTCAAATCGCCCGGCTTTTCAGAGTCTCCCTATTCACAGTCCAATGAAAGGGGGAGAAATCATTCACCGGGAGAGACAAAGCCGAATGAAAATATAATTCTGCATTGTGAGGCGCTTTTGTCCTGGCCCGTCAAATCGCTAATGGCGAGGCTTTTGTTTTGCGGCGGCGCTCTCAGGCTGGCGGTGTCGTATGGCGGTGGCAACGCATGCCCCATAATCACCACGCTTTGTGATATTAGATTATAGGGGCAATTAATGGCGTCAAACCTTAACTACTCAGCATTCAGCCTGCCACACACACACACACACACATTCAAGTCTCAAACCCATGCACGTCGGCTCACACACACACACATATACAGTGCAGCATATCAGCACTTGCACACATCATGCATGCGCGTTTGGCTCTGGCATCGGAGCGTCAGCCAACACACAGAAAGGTGCTATAACTCCAGTAATTATTACGCCTGTGACTTGAAAATGTCAATGGCGGTGTGTATAAAATAGAATGTATGAGTTGTCAGGGAGGAAGAATGGGATGCACAAGAGCAATTAATTACAGCTTTTCATTTGGCAGCTTAGACTGACAAGGCCTGGCGGCGGGGGCAAGCTGGCATGACGCCAAGCGGCGGCACCCATCACCACCCCCACCTTACTCACAACCCCCTTCACCGCCGCCGCCACCGCCACCGCCTCCCCGTCCCCTCTGCCTGTTCCTTTACCAACTGCCACAACACCAGCCTTCCCCTGGCTCACCCCTCTCTGACTCTGTCTTTTCTTTATGCTTTTTCTCTTTCTCTATCTCCCCCTCACCTCTACATGCACACATTTGAAATATTTATTTATGCCCACATAAGGGACATAAATACTGCCAGTGCAGTTGACAACAGGAGTCGGTCAGATACAAAGCCCCTGGGCGGCTGAACACAGATACATATATGATGACCTACAGGTCAGATAGAAAGCAGACATCATTCAAGGATACAGAGAACATCGTCTCCTCCAGACTGTTTAGCTCTTTTAGAGAGGCCGCCCATCTGAAGGCCCCTCACAACCAACTTGTGCACATGCCCCAGACTACCAAATATAAAGACTAGAAGTTTACATTTGTAGCCTATAGCTGAGAGATGGTCTGGTTCAGCTGCTGATATTTTAGCCATTTGGTTAGAAAGGCCTCTTCAAGGCTGTAATCAAAGGTACAGCCGACTTCCAGAATGGACACCTCTCTGTGATTATCATTAACAACAACCAACATCAGGGGTGTTAGCTGTAACATTAGAGAACAATGAAACATTATTACACAGGCTGAACATGCTCGGCTTTACAGTAGAATGCTTATACAGCATGATGGAGGACCTGAAAATAGATAAGATACAGTATCTGCTGATATCAAATCCACAATTCTGTCATGCCTACATATGTAGAGCCCCCTGTAAACATGCAGCCATTTAAGATGTGAGACACTCTTACACAAACACACACACTTCTCCCCCGTCCATCTGCATAACCCTAACGAACCCGTCCTCCTACTATGCTTCCATGACCCAGCCACGGCCAGCCCTCCCCTCTCTGGCCCTTCGTTGCTGCATGTGTATGTGTACTGGGAGTGTGTTTAGTTAGGGATGTCTGCTTTGATAAAAGAGTCTGGGGTCACTCACAGACTCACAGATAGACATTAAAGGAGACGGAGAGGGAGGAGAGGGAGGAGAGGGAGGAGGAGGAGTGGGGGAGACAGAGGCCAACAAGATGGTGTTAGTATTTATGGCCAATCTTGTTTACAAAGTCAAAGCAGCTCTTTGCAGATTTAATTTACCAGTGACAGCTTGTCCCCCTCTCTCTCTCTTCTTCGCTCTCTTCACCGCAACAATTCCCATCACCCTGCCTGCCTGCCTGCCTGGCTGCCATC
The DNA here is from genome assembly GCF_905171665.1 of Trachurus trachurus. Lineage (NCBI taxonomy): Eukaryota > Metazoa > Chordata > Actinopteri > Carangiformes > Carangidae > Trachurus > Trachurus trachurus. The sequence goes on from NC_139896.1 coordinate 6,949,167, forward strand.
CCATCCCCTCAGGTACCGAGGAGATAGACTTGCTCCACACATACTGGCTTTCGCGCACACACACTAAACAGCTGGACACCACGGAGTGAATATAGATAAATGGCCAATTTCAGCGGTGATAACTCATCCTTGTATTTCTCAGTATAAAAAGCCATCACTTCCTAACGCGACAGGGTTATTTGTATTGAGGAGGCTGCAGCGTAGTTTATTGATGCCGAGGCAGTGAAAGAAGAAGTAGCCATCCCTCAGTCTATAGACACAGAGACTATCAGCTCCGCTCCTTAAATATCACTCAAATCCTTTATCTCTGAAACCTTAATTCAGTTAATAAATACACTGTAGTACTAAATCAGCAGGTTTGTCAGTGCTTTTTCATATATCGAGCCTTCATTTATGCATGTGCACGAGCGTCTCGTTTTTTTTTTTGTTTTTTTTTATTCATGTGGTTATTTTGTCTTCACTTTACAGTGTTTGTAATCAGATTAGCATCTCAGCCCATCTCTGTGTACAATGCATGTCCATTAAGAGTGCTTGCACAACAAATCTGCAAGAATCACCACGTTTCTCTCCCCATCCTCTCTCTGTCTCTGTGTCTCTCAGTCTCTCTCTCTTGTCTTTGCCTGCCTGTAGCCGTATCTGATGAGATAGACATCTCATCAGATAGCCACTTTGTTGTTCCTTTCTTCTTAGCCAGGCTTGACTGTGTGGAAAGAAAAACGGAGGGAGTCCTAATCATGTGTTTATGGAAGCAGATAAGATTTTTATATTTTGTAGGGCGGGTTGCATATCTGTCCTTTCATCTCTGCAGCGTTGTTACAGAAATTGTGAGGTTTCCTTTTTTTTTTTTTGTCACAATGTCAGCCTTGTGTAGGAAATAGTCAACAATATGTGTGTCTGTGTGCTTTTTTCGGTGTTGATCTTTGTCTTGATGTTGCCAGCTCATCTTAGCCGTGACTGACAGCAGAGAATAAAGACACAACACACCTCTCTCACTTTACCTGTCCGTACCAGCCGACTGTGCAACTTCCATTCACATTGTTTGTTTTGAGTTGAGCGTTCAAGTTGCAGGCACGGTCATGCTCTAAGCTCGCTGCGTCACTCACACACAAAGCACCCGCTGACTGAGGTGTCCTACTTTTAACATGTTAAAGGAATAGTTCAAAATTTTAGGTTCGTTACCTTAGCTATTTTTAGAACGGTGGAGCAGAGCCGTGAGCTGCTCAGAGCTACGCTACGGAGGCTCATGGGATTTCGTAACGTTGTGCTATTATCTCATAGCGTGGTGAATGTGCAGGTCACAACTTGTCCACCAGAGCGTTGTGGAGTTGTTGGATTGTGTATTTGATGAGTTTGATGAGGGAAACCAAGAAATCCCATTAGCCTCCGTAGCGTAGCTCTGAGCAGCTCTGAACGGCTCTGCTCCACCGTTCTAAAAATAGCTTGCATCGACAATTAAAGGTAACGAACCTACTGCTAAAACTATAGAGATTATGGCAATGGGCCAATTTGCCAAAATGTTGAACTATCCCTTTAATATCAAAGTGTGTGATGAATTTTAAAATATTAATGTGTGTCCCCTGTGCTGTTTTGTGTGTCTACAGGTGCCCGTGTCCATGGCGATGATGAGTCCACAGATGATCACTCCTCAGCAGATGCAACAGATCTTGTCCCCCCCTCAGCTGCAGGCCCTGCTGCAGCAACAGCAGGCTTTAATGCTACAGCAGGTAAGAGACACACAAACACACACACATATTAACACACGCATACTCACATCTCTGCTTGGATCAAGTCCCAGGCCAGCGTGTTTGGATGTGTCTGCTTTAGTAGGCGCTGACACACACTGGGCGTGATTGTATCTTATTTAATGCTTCCAGATCTCTGAAGATAAACACACATCAACATATCCACTTATACACACATTGTCATGTCGAGCACCTCCTCTTTGGCATTGTTGCTAGGTGAACGTGTATGCTCCCACCTGCGGGCACACACACACACACTTGCACGCCTATGCACAGTCACATAACACACACATGCACGTTTTTCACTTCACCCCAAGTGAATCATGGTGATTCAGGTGATAGAGGCGTTGCCATGTCGACAATAAAGGAGAAAGAAACCCATAAACACTCGTCATCCGCAACAGCTTCATCAAACGCTCAGCCACGCCAACCTGTGACCTCCCACCTGAACAAGTGAAACACACACGCAACCTTGTAAAGGCTCTGAAGAGGTCTATTAACCGAGAGATGGGGGGGTGGGGTGGGGAGGGGGGGGGGGGGGGGGGGGGTTATAGAGAAGTAATTGCAGCAGCGCAGGGGAATGTCTAGAAAACACATACATACAAGCAGATAGATTTAATAAGGAGCAGTAGCTTCAGGCGAGTCTAAATTGCAAGTGGGAAGATCTGACAACATGGATCATAATGGAAATGTGAAATGTGCTGGCTTTCTGGAAACAGACATGCAGACGGCTAAGAACCTCTTCACCAGCCCTTTTTTTTTCTCTAACGAGGAGAAAGGAGTCGAGGAGGAGGAGGAGGAGGAGGAGGAGGAGGAGGGAGCCTGATAACACACACACACACACACACACACACACACATTACACTCCCGCTATTAAAACCACTGAGTTTAACATTGCTCTCCCACTTAATTAACCACAGTATGGACTTGCTCTTAGTGTATATCTGCAAATCAGGCACTTTTTCCTCACAGAGAACAATCAACCAACATATCACTCACTGGAGCATTAAATTTCATATCCCCATGGCAATACAGCATTGTGTAAGAGTGTGTAAGTGAGGTTTTTTACGGCCCACTGCTGCACAGCGGTTGTGTGTTTGTACGGGTTTGTGCGCTCATTTGTGGGTTTGTGTTTTAACCTTTAAGTTTTTTCCCTACTAACCTTTACTCATGCTACAACTGCTCTGCCTCTATTTCTCGGTGTGTTCACTAAAGTCAAGGTCATGGTAATAGGCTGGAGAGGTGAGTGCCTCACTTACACATACTCTTAATGCACAGAGCCACTGAATCAAATCATTAAAAAGACCTTAATTATCACTTAATTATTCCCTCAACTCGCCACTCCCCAGCCAAGCGTGTGTGTGTGCGTGTGTGTGTGTGCGTGCATGTGTGTGCTTGCATATGCATTTGTCTGTGTGATGAGGAGGCGATCAGGGCTAGTGACGCGGAAAAGAGAGATTAACTCCACCTAAGGAGCGATAAAAGAGAGGAAAGACAGATGGAAAAGAAAGAGCAGCAAGAAAGAATGAGTCCTGCGTTTAAAATAAATTAAGGACAAGAAGGAGCGTCGTCGTCGTCGTCGTCATCGTACGGACGGAGGCTCTGTGAATTATTCAAAGCTGATGCTACAGAATGACTGGGATAATATTGCAGCTGGAAGTGTAAATCAATTTTCCACAAAAAGAGCAGGTCCATTACATTACACAGGGTTTATGTGTGTGTATGTGTGAGGATGGGCAGCAGTGTGTGGTGTGTTCACTGTACGTCCAACAACCGCTGCACTGTGAAGTCATTCTGTGGTGAAAAGCCTCTTTGAACATTTGATGCACCGTGAAACAAAGACAAACTGCAGACGGACACCTGTACAAGCTGTTCTCTAGAGGAGAACTCCCCGTCCCCAACACACACACACACACACACACACACATGCACTCTCGCACACGCACACACATGAACACAGTGTGGTCAATGTGAGTTTTCCTGTCCGCCTTCCTCTCCTCAGAGCAAGATAATGATCTTAATGGAGCTTCCTGAGTAAATTAATGATTAGTAACTCAAACAAAACAGACAGGGGACTGTGTGTATGTGTATGTGTATGTGTGTGTTTGTGTTAGCATATGTGAATCATGAATTTTGGTGTGTGTGTGTATGTGTGTGTTTTTCCATAAAAGAACCAGACCTCAATGCTAAATTTGGTCGTTTTTTAAATTAAAGCATTTAGCAGCAGCAGCAGCAGCAGCAGCAGCAGTCAAGTTCATTTCACTGAATATCTGCATAATTACAGCAGACAAAGAAATATGAGTCAAGGTGAAGAATGCATAGGAGTGCCAAAACTTTAGTCACTCTCGCCCCCCCCCCCCCCGCCCCCCGCCCCCCCGAGACTGGCAGGCAAGGCCGTTACTATGACAATGGATGGACAATCTATAAATAACCGTACACATAACCCCGGGGGCCACTTCTCTTATCTGCACACAGCATATAGAAACAGCATATTTGAGACTGGAAACTCTGAGCAGCGCAGGGTGGATGTGCACACACACACACACACACATACATACACACACACACACATGCATACAATGCCAGCAGGTGTTTTATGACAGTAAATACAGTAAAGAGCCGCCTTGAAGTATTCAGAAGAACATCTTCATGTGCTTTCCCCTGGAGGCTTAAAATGCTCTTGTTCAGTCATGCAACACCTGTGCATGTGTTTGCATGCGTGTGTGTGTGTACATATGTGTGTAGCGAGACCCTGCCGGGCACCAGCTCCCCTTATATTTCCTTGTCATGTTTACCTTCTTCACAATAGCTCATATGCAGGTATATAAATAACTCCTGTCAGACTGAATTGCGGTTCAATACGGCACCTGAACTTGACTCGCACAATCACCTCCCGACAACGACTCCAGGCGCCGCACAATGAGCTCGGTAATATTTCCTCAGCGGCCCTTTGTCAGGTCTGTGTTTGCTTGTTGCATGTGTGTGTGTGTGTGTGTGTGTGTGTGTGGGTTTTGTCGAGGAAAAA